>NC_056743.1:1257569266-1257783431 GCF_019279795.1 Protopterus annectens
TTTGGGAAAAAAGCGTGGTGTGTGTGTTTTATCTTTGGGGGGTTGGAAATTTTCGTGTGGTTTTTAATAATTGTGTGTGTTATACGCGTGGTTTTGTGTTAATTTTGTGTTTATATATGGTTTTGTGTTTACGCTGTTTGTAAAATTTTTGTGTGTAATCGTTTGTGTGTATTTTTCGTGGTGTGTGTTGTGGGGTTTTGTTTTTGTGTGTATGCTGGTGTGTGTGTGGTTTTGGTGGTGTTTTGTGTGTATATCGTGTGTGTGTGTTTAACGTGGTGTGTGTGTGTGTATATTTTTTTTTATATTTTTAATTTTTTTATATTTTTTTATCGGGTTTTATATGCTTTTATTAACTTTTTTTGTGTGGTTTGGGGTGGTATTCTGGTGTGTTTGTTTCCCTGTTTAAATTGGGGTTTTAACCCTTTTTTTTTTTTATATACATTTTTTTTATATATTTTAATAATTGTTTTTGTTTTGGTGTGTGTGTTTTTTTTTTATATTTTTTTTTATATTTTGTTGTATATGTGTTGTTTATAATTTTTTTATAAATTATTTTTATATTTTGTGTTGTATAGGGGTTTTGTTTTTATTTTTTTTATATTTTTTATATTTTTTTTATAATTTTTTTTTTATATTGTTGTTTTAAGCATCTTGGGGGTGTGTAATGGTGTGGGTTTTGTTTATACCCTGTGGTGGGAAAGGGGGTTTTGTGTGGTATAGCGTTTGTTGGTTTACGTGGGTTTTTTTTTGTTGTTAACACCGGGGGGTTTTTTACTTTTGGATAAGGTTTGGGGTAAAACATTGTGGTGTTTAAGTAAGTTTGTGATTTTGGTTTTGGTTAAATCTGTGTGGGTTTGGGTTGTGTTGGGGTTTTCCCTGCTGTTTGGTTTTTAACTTTGTGGTAAACTTTTTTTTGATATCTGGGGTGTGTTGGTACTTTTTTTTTACCTGGTTTTGGGGTTTCAGGGTTGGGGTTCCTTTTTTGGGTTTAAGTGGTTTGGCTGCTTTTGGGTTCCGGGTTTTGTGGTCTGCGGGGTGTGGGTTTTGGGGTTTTTTGGTGGGTTTTCTCGTTGGGGTTTGTTCCTCCATTGTGTTTTGTGTTTTTTTTTAAATTTTGGGGGCTGTGGGGGGTGGGGGGTTTTTCTTTTTGGGAATACCCGGGGTGGTGGGTTTAACTTTTTGGGGGGTTTAATAATTTTTAATTTTTATATTTATTAATATTTATAAATTTATAATAAATAAAAAGAGAGTTTTAATCAAACCTCTTAACCCAAAAAAATTTTGGTTGGATAAAAAGGGAAAAATTTTAAACCCTTTGGTCTGTCCATTTTTACCCACCCAAAATAATAATATTTATATTAAAAATTTAATATTATTTAATAGTTTGTTTGTGTGTTATTAAATATTATTTAATTTTTTATATTATGTTTTTAGTTTTTTTATATTTTAATATTATTTTTAAATATTAATTTAGTGTTTTTTGAGATATTTAATATTTAATATTTAAATTATATTATAAATTAAAAATAATAAATATAAAATTTTTTAAGAGGGGGACCCAATTGGGGGAAAAAAACAGAAGGGTCCCGTGATACCCCCAAACTGGGGAACCCCAACAAAATTTAAACCCGGGGTAGGGCTATAACTAACCCAAAAGTTATGAGCATGAATACATTACAAAAGTTAATGTCAAACTTTTTTTTATTTTGGAAAAATTTGTGGTAAAAAAATTTTGGGTTCCTTCTGGTCCTTTCCTTTTCTGAGCCCATGGTCTCAAACTGAAAAGGGGGAAACTGGGGGTTTAGCCCCCTTTTTAGTTTGGCATTACCAGGAGGGCTTTTTAGAATTTTGGTCCCACTTGGCCAAATTTTACACCCTTTAATCCCTTCAAAAGGTTTATTTCTGGGGTGGGTTCCTTTTCCCCATGCCAATGTTTTTAACCTGGGTATTTTTACTATGTATATTTAAAAGCAGGAAAATGATTTATTACTTAAAAAGGATTTTTTTTGGAACTAAATTTTTGGGGACTAAAAAGTATTTTCCTTACCAAATGCTAATCGGGGCATTTAAATTGGGGGTTGGGGAGGGATTTGGGAAAGGGGAAATTGTTTTCGTTGAATTTTCCGTTCGACCATTCTTCAAACCCTGTTGTGAAAAACCCAGGGAAAAAATGCCCAGTTTGGGAATGTAATTTTAAAAAGGTTGGGAATTTAAAAAAAAAGCTGGTTGTCCAAACCCCTTTAATGAACAAATTTGGAGGTACACTAAAGATGATGTGGAGGGTAGAAGCTCATCCACAGTGTCTGTGTTAACTGTCCTTCCTGGCAAGCACACCTGTGCCAGCTGTTGAGAGTAAAGTGCATCAAACTGAAGACCTGCTTATGTTTTCCTGTAATATCGTTTGCCTCTGTACCTCCTTACCATCAAGCCTCCCTTCTGTTTTGAGTCTCTCTCTTTTCCCTTGTACTATGTATCCCTAGCACAAAGACGAGATGAGCAAGACAGGCTGTTGTACAGAGTTATGGGCATAGGTTGGGGTTTCATCACCTTCCTGGCAGAGGCCAGTTCTTATGAGGACTTAATCTGCTCATTAAAACCCACTGCATTTCGAGCAGTTTTCTTTTTAACAAGCATTAATGATTGGTCATGATGGGCACATATTACAGAAATCCCCTGGTATTCATTTACGAAAGCAATGCGGTTTATTTGCAGTGATCAGCCAGGTGGGTGGTGGTTGCAAGAGGAGGTGGCAGAAGTAGAACTTGCCACATATTAATCTGTTTTTTTTTTCTCTCATTACAGAAAAAAAGAGCAAGGTCATGCAGAGACTGTAGATGCTTACAAATAAACTAAAGATCTGAGCAAAACACAGTGAATTTTTTGAGATGAATATTGGTGGTATAAAAAGTAAAAAAAAAAAAAAGCTGACCCAAGTAGAAGTTGTGGATGTATGCAGAACAAGTGCAGATACTTTTACACTTGAGTGAAATGAGGAAATAGAAGTGTGCAACAAAATGTGAAGTGCATGTATAAAGGGACAAAAAAAAGAAATGTTTGGCATGTATTGTAATAGGAACAGAGAATATACTGTGCATTTCAAGTTAAAGCCACATTTGTAGGTGTGATGTAAGCATATTGCATTTTGATTAGTTTTGTAGAAACTTTAACACATTGCTAAAAAATGGACAAATTTTAAGAATTTTAATTGTCGAAATTGCCAGATGGCTTATTTTCATGTTTGTGTGTAAAGTTGAATTGGCCACAAAACACTACAAAGTAGATGCCCAGATCTGTACTCCTAGGATTGGTAGACCCCTCTCCCTCTCTCTGGTCCATCCTTCCTATCCAACCAAGCTTTGGGAATCCCCCATCAATCAGTTAGAGTACTGCAACCATGATTTAAGGATGGACAATGGGACATAGTACAGTTGTATAAAAACTTATCATAGTAATAGAAGTCTATACTGATCATTGTTTCAGTATTGCTTCCATCCCTCCTTCCCTCTTGCTGTCTGTTAATTTTGATGCACTGTGTGGACCGAGGGTGCACCAGTCATTCTTTCCTCTTTGTAGCTGACCTTGTTTTTTCTTTGTTCTACCTACTCAAGCTCTTCCAGGTCCTCCTGGCTTAGTGTGAGAATCTTGCTGTCCTTTGTCTGCTTTTGAACCCCTGTGCCCATGGGCTTAAGTCATTTGTCGGACATGTGTATGGAGGTTTTTTGGTATGCCAGCTGGTCATAGTTATCTCTGCAAGATATTCCATCTGTATTGGAGTAGTGCAACAATAGTCAGTGGGACATCTGTTATGCTAAGTTCTTACTCAACTCTACTTTTTCAGACATATGTTTGCAGCCTAATTTTTTATGTCCTACTCCAAGGAAGCCAGACAGCTTCTTTAGGGTGCTTGTTACCTGTAAACATTGTTGCAAGAACCCACTGGCAGATCAAGCTGTGGTATCTCTAGAGTTCAAGGGAACACGGGGACTCTAAGAACCCTTTGCCAAATAAGGATGGTGGGGTCTTAAGACTGATTTGGGAAGAAAACATATACTTCTGCCACACTGACTATGGATTTTTTCACCTGTTACTGGCACATATCAAATACCTTGAGTCTGTTCGGGCACAGGTTAAAGCCAAGCCAGAAGGGAATTCAAAATAAGATATTTAAGAAGAGCTATTTGGAACTGGTGAGTGTTGATCTCTAGGTGTCCAGACAGTTAATCAAGCTGTGATGTTCTAGCTGCATTATGCAGGGCAACAACTATATGATCTTTGACTAGAAAACTTACCTGGCTGAGGAATCTATCCCTGACTCAGAGCATGTTAAAGCTGAACTCCTTAATGCACCCATGAACAAAGTTTCTTGTTTGGTCTCCTATTAAGTGCTTCAGAGACTGGATGAGACCACCAGAAAATCTGTCTATCTTTTCCCGAAGTCTTGGTCCCCATGTTCATCGTGCCATACTGCTGCTGCAGTCATTCCACTCGTACTGTATTCCTTGCCTAGGCCCAGACCACGACGTCTCGGGCTGCCACTTTTGTGCTAGGTTCAATAAACGCACTATAAAACGTCGGGTGGAGTTCGCCCTTCATTACTTTGGTAAAAAATTTAACTACAGCATGTCGTCGGATTTTCCGACACCAGGCTTAATGAAAAAACGCAAAGATAAAGATAGGCATCCGAGCCCCAAAACTGATAGAGACCACGCTTAGGCCTGCCGCTGGATCTCCGGTTCTGTGAGGCGCCTTCGCAGCCCCTGACTACCGCTGAATCTATTTTACCGGTGACTTCTCAATCTGAAGTTGCAGGCCCTCCAGAGCCGATTACCTCTCTAGACACCGACGCCACTCTTGGCGGGGAGCCAGAAAATTTAGCCTAGGCCTTCAGTTTCTGAAGGCATTTTCAAGCCTACTTCTATTACCATTAAATCTTACTCAAAATCTAAAGCCCCTATGAAAATTAGGAAACTGGGTCCTCAGACCCCCTCTCAGCAACCCATGCCTAAAAAGCAGATGCTCAAGATGGCTGAGGATTTAATTACTCTTATCAGGGGTTCTCTGCCCCCCTTAGAAAAAAGACCCAGGTTGGAGGAAGACTACCCTTCCTCAGATCAAGCTTCCATTACTTCAGGTTTTTCTGAGGACTAGGATTACTCCTATTCTCCCTATGAAGACTCTGATGCAGAGGAATCCATTCCCTCGGTTTTCCCCCAGAGGACTATTCCTTCGGGGAAACCTTGCATACCTTGAGGGAACACTTCCACTGGGAAGGACAGGATTACTCGGATTCTAAGAAAAGGCTCCGGGAGTTTCTCCTTCTTACTCAGCATAGGCCCCTTGCTATTCCTCTGGTTTTAGATATTTTGGATGATGTTTTTGCAGAAGCCAGTCTGAATCCAGACTCCTTGCCTCCTGCCCCAGTTAAACCAGACAGATACTACCGGGTCCTTGATTCCCACCAGTTTTTGTATAAAAGCCCTGCTGCTGACCCAGAAACCATTTCACATAGTCCTAAGGGGATTAAGGCCTCTACTGCAAAAAATCCTTTACCTTCTGAAAGAGATTCCAGAGCATTAGAAAGATGGGGGAAGAAGGTGTATACTTCTGCCACTTTAGCTATGAGGGCATTAAACTGCCAATTTCACATGCTAAAATACCAGCAGTTTTTGATCTCCCGATTGAAACTTATGACACAAACAGATAAACCAGATTTAAAAGAGATGCAGGATTTATTGCATGGAGCAGAACAAGTGGCAAGAGTGGCGTCGGTGTCTAGAGAGGTAATCGGCTCCGGAGGGCCTGCAACTTCAGATTGAGAGGTCGCCGGTAAAACAGATTCAGCGGTAGTCAGGGGCTGCGAAGGCGCCTCACTGAGAACCGGAGATCCGGCGGCAGGCCTAAGCGTGGTCTCTGTATCCATTTTGGGCCTCGGATGGCCTATCTTTATCTTTGCGTTTTTTCATTAAGCCTGGTGCCGGAAAGTCCGACGACATGCCGTAGTTAAATTTTTTGCCAAAGTAATGAAGTGCGAACTCCGCCCGACGTTTTATAGTGCGTTTATTGAACCTAGCACAAAAGCGGCAGCCCGAGACGTTGTGGTCTGGGCCTAGGGAAGGAATACAGTATGAGTGGAATGACTGCAGCAGTATGTGCACTCTAACATCTACATTTATGGTAGGTACAAAACTGTACTTTCCACCAGCTGAGAAAGCCAGAGCATTCTAAGAGAAAAAAAAAACACCAAATTCCATAAAAAATGGAAACAAGACACTGTCTAGATGAGGTGGGTGGATTAAGGACCTAGGATTCTGTTGGGAGCAGCTGTGACTATTGAGTACCTCAGATCCCACCCAAACACAATTTCCCTCTGTCCTAGCTTTTTTTTGGGGGTGGGGGTAAGGCTTACCTTTTCCCACAACCTGTAAACAAAGTATGCAGGATAAGTGTATTCTCAAAACCATAAGGAAAGGCTTTTGCTTATAATTCTAAAAGTTTCCTCCACCCTTCAGAGTACCTTGAGTTCCAAAACAACAGAGACCTTATTTTCAGTCTAATACAAGACCTCCTGCATTATGTATCCATTCACTTCTCCCAAAAGACAGAGGCACAAGATTGTATTCAAGGCTCTTCCTGGTTCCCAGAAAGGAAGGATTGAAATCCTTTTTGGACCTGTACTGGCGCAACAGATTTTTAGGGTGTCAAACTTCTACCTCTCATCATGCCAGGGCTGTAGATGGTACTTTGGACTTGGATGCCTACCTTCATACTCTGTGTATAGGAACACTGTTCTTGCACTTGAGAGCAGGGGGATCCTACTTTCAGTTCTGTGCCTTATTTGGCTTGACTGCTGCATCCAGGATATACACCATATGTCTGGCATGAATTATTGCCTTTTTCAGGACCAAGAGGGGATACATATTTGCCCTTATCTAGGTGGCTGTCTGATATGTAAGCAGCATCTCCAGAAGAACCCCACAGGGCTATGTAAACCATCATTATGGAATGTTTTCAGAAGGCGGGCCTGACCCTCAGTGTGTAAGTCTACTCTGTGCCTTGGCAACCTGTTATCACCTTTTTAGAGACAGGACTGGACAATACCCTTACACATCTGTACTTTTTCAGACATATCTTTGAAGCCTGGTTCACTACAACCCAGCTCTCAAGTTGTTTCAAACCCCTTCACAGCCAGAAGGCCATCTTGGCCAGAGATTTCCTGAGGGTCCAGAACCAGGAAGAGCACACTAGGTGGTGTCCTTGGACAACACAGATTTGATGTGGGGGCTCACCTAGAAAGAGTGCAAAGGGGGGCATTGGACGTTGTATGTTAAGACAACATACACAAAGAAAATGATGGTAGTCATTCTAACCCTGAACACTTTTTAAAGACTCCCTGAAATGGGATCTTTAAAAATTGACAGACACCACTGTCATGTGGTATATAAAAATCATGGGGGGGGGGGTTACCCACTTCTGCAGGCTTGCTGTGGAGCTCTGACAGCTAGCCCTAGACCTGCATCTTTCACCAATAGTCTCTTACTTTATGGGGGATCATTTAGCGGACAACCAAGCAAATCCCTCCTTGACCCAAATAAATGGATGTTTAAGAGAAACTTTTCTTAATCTAGTCCACCTAGGGGAGTGGAAGTAGGTTTTTTTTGCCTGCACCCATTACAGACAGCTAATGTGTTCCAGAACCCCACATGGAGGGTGTTTGAAAGATTGGCACCGTCTCCATTTTTTGGAGAAGACTCTGTTGCCCCTCATTCCAAGGGTATTGCAAAAGGTAGAGAATGATAGGTGAAGGGGTCATCTTGATAGCATCGCAATGACCCAGACAGCTTTTGTTCTCCCTCCTCTCACTTTGTGAGAGCAAAATCAGATCATTGTCCAATGTATGTGGACCTTCTCACTCAAAACAAAAGTGCTGACATTCACACCAGTCTTGGGACCCTGAACCTCCCAGGTTGGATGATTTATCTGTAATTCCTACTAAACATTTAATTTACTGAGGATGTGATAAGTATTCACAAGGATGCCAGAAAACTAAGTACCAGGAAGTCTTGCTTTGACACCAAACAGAAAACTTATTTCCAGTTGGCAATCTAAAGGATTTCTACACAAGTCATTTCTTTACCATAGGTCCTAGAGTACCCATCCACACACTATGAAGAGTGCTTATTATACTCTGTCCAGGCGCATGCTTCTGCAAGCCTGCTTATGTTTCCCCCGCCTACACGTTTCCCAATGAAGCAGTTCCTTGATTGCACCTAAGACCACCCAGAAGGTACCCTATTCCTATCTGGGAGCTTCTCTGTGTTTTAGAGAAGCTTGCTCTACCTCCCTCTGAGCTGACTGCCCTTGCACCCATCAGAATGCTCACTTGGAATGCTATTAGTTCATCATATTGATCACTGCTGCAGTAGCCTTGGTTATATCCAGCAAAAGATATAAAAGTCATCCAGCTTCCAAAGTTTCTGGGCACCTTCCACACGCTCAAACCATTAGGCAGCTTAAACTGCACTGCCTAAAAAGACATGCTTAAGTGCCAGGCCACTCGGAGCTTTCCTGCTGCTGAAGAGAGCACTCCCCTGTGGGCTTCTGAGGATCGGTGGTCTGCTTGTGCTGTTCCATTGCTGGGCAGTCAAGTTCCCTTTCATGGGGATAAATATACTACAGTTAAAATTGTTTAAATATACCTTCCTGGTTAGAAAAATTTTCTGAGATTTGAGACTTAACTGTACTTTTAAAATGGAAGTGCATATTTTTTCCTGTCAGTTTTTTTCTACTGGAAGATTTGATATCCCCAAAAAGTAAAATAAACAAAATGTATTTAACTGCTTCTTACTGTGTTGCTAGGAAAAGTTGACTTTAAACATTTTTAATTTTTACTGGCTTGTGCTGCTTGCTCTTCCTGCTAGAGGCACCATTTTTGGTTTGGCCATGGAGCAAAGTCAGTCCCACAGTCGGGCTTTCAGACACAAAAACAGCCTTTGCCACCACAGCAGGCTAGCAGTTTACTTTGGCCACAGGTGGGAGAATCTGCTGTGTCCAAAGGTGGTTCCTCAGACCAGTCATCTTTTACCCTGGAACCCTGATGGTTTATGGCCTACCGTCACTAGGGACTGGAGGGGGGGGTCTTAGCCATGTCCTCTGCAGCTGTTTGGGTCCCCTCAATGGCAAGTAAGAACCATTCTTGTTGGTATTAGAAGCTGGAGCAATTAAATCTTCCCTATTTAGTCACAGTATTGTGTGCATATCTTTGGGGAAGCTGTTGCTTCCATTAGCAGGCCCGTTGGTCATATTTTTGTCAAAAGAAAACTGAACTAAACCTGTGTCAGCTCCTGCTCAAATTTCCCTAGACTGCAGTAGTTTATTAGGTCTGGCTCAGCCTAATTCATGCTATTGATTCTTTATAATATGGTTTCTAGTAAAGAAAAAGGAAAGCCTATTTTCCTGAAGAGATTAAAGATCCTGAATCTGGGCAGGAAGATTAACACAGATGCAGGTTTTTTTTCCTCAGATTTCGGATTCTGATTCAAAGGAGAGCATGGTATTGGAGAAACCCTCTCGGGGAGCAGCATTCTCGGAGACCATTTTCAGAGTATGCCAGTGTGCTCAGTTGGAGAATGCTGACATTTCAGTCCATCAGAAAATACTATGAGCTTTTACAAATGGAATTTCCAGAACCTTTCCGTATTCCTCCTGTTCTGTCAGCACTGGAGGGTGTGCCACTGCCTGCAATTTTCCTGATGGTCTGGTGTCTGCCCCTAAAAAGGCAAATAGATGGTATAAAATCCTCCAGTCTTAAGTTTTTATACAAACATCCCAAACTTGACCTAGCAACTACAGCTTTAGATGATGCTGCTAAACAGTTTAATTTCAATACTACACTTACTGACAAGTTTTGTAAAATATTTAAATAATGGGGGGGTGGAGCTTCTGCAACTTTGACTTTCAGAATTTGGAATGGTCAGACTCGTATGTTAATAAATATAAGGAATGCTTCTTGTGAGGGGAAAAATCTGCTTTTAAATGATTTACTTCCATCTCATTTGGATGGAGATTGTTTGGTCCCTCTGCTGCAGAGCTCATCAAAAAATTAGAGGGTTAAGCTGGTAAGAGAATTGCACATTTCTGTCTTAATCTTCCAAGTGATTCTCCAACATGTCCCGTTTTGGCAAGAAACTTTACCAGCACATACGGAGATTAACCAATGTTTTAAGAAGTAGTGGCAGGGAGGTTCCCTGGCTTTCTCCAAAAAAAGCAGGACTCCCCTCACACACTAAAGGGGCAGTCTAACAAGTCAGAATGACCTACTCAAGGGACCCTCCCCAAGCCACACACACACCCTGGCAGTCCCTTTACCCTTCCAGAAAGTCTGAATCACCATTTCTCTCTTTGGTAATAGTTTTGTCAAATGGATTCTGAAGATCATTCAAGGTTACAGATGGTAGTGGGAGGAAATTTCTTCTTTATGGGAGTAGTTCCTTATCCACCAGATGTCCCCTTGTCCTTCAACATATGTTATCTCGGGGAGTAATAAAACCAGTTCCTCCTCTACAGTTTGGGAAAGTTTTATTCAAGTATGTTTTTGGTTCCAAAGAAAGAAAATGCTTAGAGACCAGTTCTGTGTCCTTTTCCTAAACCCATTTGCGACAGTGCCCAAGTTCCAAATGCTATCACTTCACAACCTGTTATCACTTCCTATTTTCTGGTAACACTGGATTTAAAAGATGTTTATCACATCCCTTTTCGTTCACATTTCTGAAATTTAATATTTTGTGCGTCTGCATCACATCACTAATTCTCTCCCTTTGGACTATCCATTGCACCAAGAGTTTTCGCAGAGTGTTTATCTCTGGTTATAGTTCATTGCAGGCTACAAGGGTGCCACATTTTTCCATATTTTAGATAGCATGCTTATCTTTGCAGTGTATTTTTTCAAAAGCGTCAGGAGTGAGTCTGTTTTGGGTGAGAGCTCTTTCACAAGCTGGGATTCCAAGAAAACATAATATCTTGACTACATCACACAGGATTGTATTTCAAGGGGTCTGCTAGACACCTTGGTGCATTTAGAGCTTTTCTTCCACAGGAAAAAATAGATATCCAGATTTATTCTAGGGTTTTTCACTCTAGTTCTGTCTGTGCAAGGGAATATCTCAGAATTTTGGGTTTCATGACATCTATGAATTTCATGATATCACTGGCAAGACTCCACAGGAGAGAAAATACAGGGGCATCAGAAGTGTCTCTGGTCCCATCACCAAAACCCATTATCAGGAATTTGTCGGAAGAGAAATCGATTATGGCAAATATCCTTAAAAGCTAGATCTTGCCCTCTGCTCCAAAGCAGTCACCACAGATGCTTTGGACTTGACTTTGGGAGTGGTATCAGTAGGCATAAGTGCAAGGTGTTTGGGGCACACGAGAGGTGATTGCCGGAAACAAGGCACTAAACTCTGAATCCTCTTTGGTTCCCTGGACCTCTTCAAATTGTTGGACAATAACAGTCATGTGGTACATCAGCAAGCAGGTCGTACCCCCTTTGCAGACGAGCTGTGTTAGCTTGGGATGTAGCTTTAAAGCAGTCTCCCTCTATAGGCATCCTGCATTCTGTTGGAGCAAAACTGTTCGGCAGACAAGCTGAGCAAGACAAAGGCTGGCCATCACTTAATGAAAGTTAGATCAGACTCTTCCAATATTTTAAGGAGTTCCTTGAGTAGATCTTTGGCTCCTCTCTAAACATTTAATCAGCTAACAAAGTTCTGTTCCACTACTCCATGCAAGAAGACTGATGCCTTTTCCTTTCCGTGGACAGGAATGTTCCTATATGGGCTTTTACCTTTTCCAGTGATATCCAGGGTACTTCTGAAGATTCAGAAAGATTCTCCAAAGAGTATTGTGATAAACTGTCTGCTGGCTCAGGCAACAGTAATGGACAGGGGAAGTTACCGTAAGCTTTCTCACAAAATGGATCTACTCGCACAAGAACAGGGCTGTTTGCTGCACCTTGGCCCTAATTATCTGCAACTGACTGTCTGGATGGTATGGTCTTAATTCACTTTGGGGCAGCTGTTTACTGAGGATGTACAACAGGTATTAATGGAGGTAGTCTGTTACTAGAAAATCGTACATCAGGAAATGGAAATGGTTTTCTTGTTATTGCTGACAGCATAACCGGCAGCCATCCAGGGCTAACGTTTCTCTGGCTTTACAATATTTGCGAGTTACTGTCCTATGGCCTTTCTTACTCCTCTGTCAAAGTTAATTTGTCAGTCATTTCAGCACATCTGCACAAGGAACCCCCTCTTTCAGTGCAGTATGTGAAAAATGCTTTTTGAAAGGGGTTTGCATAAGCGATCCCGAAAAAAGATGACCCCCCTGTCTTAATTTTGTGTTAGAGAAGCCAAGACTTGCTCCATTTAAACCAGCTAACCTTGCTTACTTGAGGTTTTTAACATGGAAAACAATTTTACTGATTACTCTGACCTCTGTGAGAAGAGTATCATGGTTGACTCCCCCTAAGAGTTTGCATCTTGTCTTATTTTCCACAGAGACAGATTCTTTGAGAACTAATCCTTGACTTTTTATTTTTAAAAATGAATCCTTATGCCTTGTTTTAAGTTTTCTGTTTTGTTGGAGTTTTAAGAGGTCTTTGCTAGGGTTAGTTAGAAAAGTTAGCAAATAATTCCTTTCCATACAGTGAATAACCTCAGCTAGTTAGGAGGAGCTCAGAAATAGCATTCCCATTTAGCTAGAAATATTTGGCAATATCTCTATTTAGCTGGAGTGCTTGTTTGGCTTGCTTGCTGTTGTACTGTGCCTGAATATTGCTGATCTCAGTCTGTTTTATTTTTCTCCACCCACCTGCACAGTTGTTTGTAACCCACCCAGTTGTATTCTTAAACTTGGTGGCTTTTGAGTTGCCTGCCCCTACTACAAATCTGATTTTAGACACTCCTCCCAGTCCCAGCTCATCAGCTTATTCCACTGAGTACAGAGATCAGTTGAGAAGGCCCATCCCCTTAGTATCTTAACCTTGAATTATCTTCTGTTTCCTCCCTTCTCACTTGACTAACAAATTGCACTTTATTCAGCTGCTTTTGCTGTATTTCTGATGATGATCTTCGTGTTTCACTGTTGCAGTCATTACATTTGGGTTATCTGCTTGCAGGTAGCCCTCATTCGGCCTGATTAACAAAGTCTTTGGTCCTGCGTCAGTTGCTGTCCCTTCTTACATGACCTCAGGTCATCGGGTATAAAACATGCAGCCGACGCAGTTACCTCAGTCTTTCTTGCCGTGTGGTACCCGAAGCAGAAACAGTTCGCAAGTGCTGGTCGGCCGACTCCTGAAATTTTCGTTTTCGAGTTTCAGAACCAAAGTCTTCAACTAAAGCCAAGTACCCCATTGGGGAAACCTTTTCTTGCTCCTTACTGATGTCAGTAAAAGTTAATTGCATTACTTTTGGAAAGCAAATAAGATTTTCATTCGTACTGTATTCCTTGCCTAGGCCCTGACCACGACGTACCTTGCTGTCTTTAGTGCTTTAATCAGCGCACTGTCCGTCATTGGTATAATTTCACCTCTAAATATTTCGGTTCTCTGTTTAATTATCCAGAAATGTCGCCGGTTAGCCATCCGACTGCCGGGATTCTGAAAAAACACAAAGATAAAGACAGAGAGAGGCTGCCGAGGTCCAAAACTGTCAATGATGCTTGTAAGGCAGTCGACAGTTCGCCGGTACTCAGTGAGACACTTTCGCAGCCCCTGATACCTGCTACTTCTGATTCTCAGGCCTCTACTGAGACCCATTCTGAGTCCGGTATGCCGCAAGATGCTTCAACTATGGAATCCGTGGATGTCTCTACCTTGGTTGGGTCCGGAGCCGCTGTGCAGGCACTGGCTTCTGAAGGTGTATTCAGGCCTACGGACTTGCATATTAAACAGACGCCTAATCTCGATCCATGCCTAAAAAACTGATGCCCAAGCCACATGCTCAGGCCTTTATGCCTAAAAAACAAATAAGGATGGCTGAAGATCTATCAACTCTAATCAAGGGTAGTCAACCCCCACACACACACACACACACACACACACACACTTCTAAGAGGCCTAGGACTGAAGTTGATTATGAATCTTCTGATCAGGATTCTGTTTCTAATTCTGATCTGGATTTGCCCTTATCTACTTATGAAGTTTCTGATGCAGAGGACTCAATTCCCTCTGCTTTCCTCTCCTGAGGATTTTTCTTTTGGGGAAACCTTACATACTCTAAGGGAGCATTTTCACTGGGAAAGCCAGTATTTTTCTGATTCAAAAAAGAGGCTTAGGGATTTTCTCCTACTCAGCATAGGCCTTTAGCTATTCTTCCTCTACTAGACATTGTTGATGCTTTTTCAGTATCTAGTTTGGCCCCTGATACCCTGCCTCCTGCTCCCAGAAAACCTGACCGATACTGCAGGGTCCCTGAGTCCCACAAGTTCCTTTTTAAAAATCCTATTGCAGATCCAGAGACTATTTCACAGGGGTCCAAGGACATTAAGGCTTCTACTGCTAAAAATCCTACCCCTTCTGATAGACTCCAGGGTGCTGGATAGATGGTGTAAGGTGGTTTACACTTCTGCAGCCTTGGCCATTAGGGCTTTAAACTGCCAGATGTCCTTCAAGAATGCAACTGCAGTCATAACATGTGGGTTGTCCTGCCTCAGGCAGCCCTCGGTCGGCCGGATTCCAAAGTCTGGGTCCGACGTCGGCTGATGTCGCATTTCTCTCAGACGTCAGAGCAGCTGGAGTATATAAGCATCAGCCGACGCCATTTTCTCCAGTCTTTCTTGCCGCGCGGTGCCCGAAGCAGAAGCAGTTCGCAAGTGCCGGTCGGTCAGCTCCTGTATTCTACGATACCGAAGTCATCAAAAAAGCTATGTACCCCGTTGGGGACCTTTTCTTGCCTCAGCCGATGTCAGAAATTACTGAAAAAGTTAACAATTGTCTTTTTTGTGGTAAACAAATACCTCATAAGGATTTCCACTCTTACTGCCTCCCTTGCCTGGGCCCAGACCACGACGTCTCGGCCTGTGTAGCCTGTGCTCGCTTCAACAAGCGCACTCTCATGCGCCGGGCGGAGTTCGCTGAAGATTTTTTCGGCGATAAATTTGCTTACACCATGCCGTCGGATCTTCCGACATCGCAAACTCCCAAAAAGCGAAAAGACCGGGACCGACTTCCTCGGCCCGCGTCTACCACCGACTCCACGCCAAAACCTAGCGCGAGTGCTCCGGTTCCCTCTGAGACGGGCCCTCCACCACTCCGAACCGAAGACACCGCATTACCGACTTCTCCGATTCCAGACATTACTCCGCCAGTTATAGACTTTCCTCCGGATACTGAAACCGAGGAAATGCCCGAGACCATTGCTGTAGACAAGGTCACTCCTGCACGTGGAGCTGCCAGGCCTCCTATGGCCATGTCTATTAAGGCCTACACCAGGGCTAAGGCAGCCAGAAAAACTAAGCATATTACTTCCAAATCCTTACCTCAGCCGACTCCAGAGACACAAATTATGTCCATGGCTGCTGATTTAATTTCCATGATTAGAGGTTCACAGGCCCATCCTGAGAGAGCATCCCAGCCTCCTCCTGATAAAAGGCCCCGGGTTGAACCCTCTGTCCCTTCAGATGAAGACTCTGAGGGCTCTGTCCACTCTGATAGCCAGGAAGAGCTCTTCCAGACCTATGAGGACTCGGATGCAGAAGATTCTATACCATCGGCCTCCCCTCCTGAGGATATTTCTTTTGGGGAAGTTCTGCACACCCTGCCACTTGAAATGTTCCCTCATGGTCAGGAATATTCTGATTCTCGGAAACGCCTTAGGACTTTCCTTAAGAAGCCTCAGCACAGGCCCTTAGCTATTCCTCCTGTACTTGATGTTCTGGATGATTTGTATTCTGATTCTAGTGCTACCCCTGATTCTCTTCCTCCTGCTCCAGCCAAGCCAGACAGGTATTACAGGGTCCCAGAAACTCATTCCCATTTATTCAGGGCCCATACTGCTGATTTGGAAACTATTTCACAGGGGCCTAAAGGAGTTTCAGCCTCCACCTCAAAAAATCCTTTGCCCTCCAACAGGGAAGCAAGGTCATTAGAGAGATGGGGTAAAAAGGTTTACACATCCACTACCTTATCTGAGAGCTTTAAATTGCCTTTTTCATATGTTCCAATATCAGGATTTTCTCTTAGAAGATTTACAAAAAACATTAGCTCAGGGGTGTCCAACCTTTTCAGTTGCAAGGGCCGCATTGAGTCAACAGAAATGGTCTGGGGGCCGCATGTAAAATATATCATTGCAAACGGCAAGTGAGGACCAAAAAAAAAAAAAAAAAAAGGTCTCTCACGTAAACTGAAGAGCAAAAAAAAAAAAAATACAATACAATGATACAAGTACAACATATTCCTCCTTTTCATTATGGCATGCATATGTGCCTCTGAAAACAGCTAGTTAGCTAGTAAGAGAGTGATTCCCCCTGTACACTATTTGAAAACTGATTGGCTGCCATAGCTAACAGTTAGCAGCCATCAGAACTACAAATACAGCAAGAATGAACATTTTTAAATTGTTATATTAGCGGACCGGAGTTCCGCTGTGGTGACCCCTAACCGGGATAAGCCTAAAGACACAACAACAACATATTCAGCACCTATTGCCACCTGCCATTCATTAACTTGCATAACTCAAGCCACAAATGTTGCTTAGTGGAGTAACACAAAGCAGTTCTTATATACACGTTACTCCTATAAAGGACTTATTCCTACTTCTGTTCTGCCATTCATTCCTCAGTCATGTAACAAAAGAGTATACTGGCTGACTGATGCGACAAAAAGTAATAGCTTCAATCTATGTAAATTCATTATTAACATTTTATGTAGTTATTTATGTCACTAAAACTTCTGTCTCATCACTGCAATATATTTTTATCTTTCTCTATCTTTCTGCTTTAAAATGCCTACGAAGATTAACATAACTCATGCAAAGCATTCACAGCTACCCACGCAGAACAAACAGTAGAGTAGATACAGTGTCACAGCAGAGTCACAGAATCACAAAAGAAGCAGAATTCTGTCTACTTTGTGGTTGGTCTTCAGTAATCAAGACATCACCAATGTTTGCTTTGTCTCCAGCATCTGATAATCTGAATTTAAAAATTGCAGCATTGCTGATCTTTAAAAGAAATTCACTACTAGACCACCAGATGCAAATCTGCTATTGTAAGTGTCCCGTAGAGTAGACAGAGAAGAGAAAAAAAGCATGCACAGAAAAAATGTCTAATAAACAAAACAGAAATATGATGCCAACATTCATCCAGGAAGCTAGTTGCAATGAAATGCCACAGCAAGTTCTGAATTCACCCTCTCAGCAGAAAAATACCATTCTGGACTGAGTATCTATATCTACGTAGTCCAGTCCCTTCCATTTCAACTACTCAGCACCTGAGCTCTTCTTCATCATACTCAGGGCTTTACCACTCTATGCCACTAAGCCAGCCAACAGTACTACTATATTTAATTATTCACCCACTTCTTTGGTAAAAAAATATATATTGCCATAAATGACCTAATCTAGAATGCTGGGTAAGTGCTTGAAAGGTAATTGGGACCAGACAGCCCTGATCTAGCAATGAAACCTCTCAACTGTGAATATAAACCTGAACATAGAATGCATGTATCAGTGTAATAAATAATGTACATACAATCCAAAGCTGCATTAACACTACTGAATCTCACAGGAACTGACTGAAAAACAAAATGTAAGTTAAAAGCCCTTACTGAAATGGGTGCCCAGTATTTGTTGAAGAGATCCCTGCTAAAGGCTTCAGTGATATCAACAAAAGAAAAAAATATTGGTTAGGACCAAGATTCACTGCACCATCTGAAAAAGAATATTTGTTAACACCTAATATCATGCTGTTATTAAGTTCAATACCCAGAATTCTGGATCATACCTCTTAACTATAACAAATTCCTCTGTATTTACTGGCTTTGAGGTACAAATAATGGGGTGCCATGAATTTCCATGTGGCCCCTTTAATTCCTGTTTCTTTTTTCTGAATATTTTTTATTTATTTATTTTTTTAAAGTTTCAGTCTCACTGACATCATCATGTGCAGCGTGTGCAACATTATGTCAGTTTAAGAAAGGAGACTGCCACTGCCAGCCATCGGAATAGGGCTCAGACTGTCTGTGAAGTTTGTTTAGCTTTTTTTTGTATTTGTGTTCATTTGTACTCACTGCTAGTCACTTGTACATTCATTTGATTGAACGAAATTGCTCGTGATCAGCACAGCAGCACACACATAACATTAGCAAGCACAGTGGGCAGAAGCTGTAAAGCTGAGCCTGTTTGCTTTTACTAATTAATAATAAATTAGTAAAGACAAGTAAGTTAACTACCTTCTGCCTGAAGTGCTGCTGGCTGCTGCTGCAGTGCAAGTTCAAGTTATGTGCAGAGTCAAGAATCCCGGACTGGTACACAACTGCCCAGAGTCTGCTGCCTGCAACTCCAAGAAGTTCAGGAATTCCATTCCCATGCAGTCCCAGATCCATGCCAGGAGGGACACCTGGACACAGGATCAGTACATACACAGCACAGCAGTCATCAGGATGAGAAAATTACTCTCCTGCTGTGGAGGCTTGACTTCTTCCAGCTCATACAGGTAAGAAAAAAAAAAGTAACTGACATTGCCTCAACCGTTTAATTAAATTAATCTAACGACTTACCTGTTACTGCAGGAGATGTGTAGTATAGTCAGTGTATGTAAAATAAATATTACAATCCCCTCTGCGATCGCAAACCTCTTCCTTCAGCTGTGAATGACGAATGTGTCTAGGGACGTAAAAAAACGACATGACGGTACTTTGGCGCGTGCGCACACCAGCTGAAAGACGCTGGCATCCAAAAAAAAGGGAAACAAGTAATGTGGTGCATGCGCATAAAGGCTAAAGTACGCGGACGTGAAAACATGGAAAAAAAGTTTAATTTATACTTAACGGGTACTTAACGGGTCGCGGGCCGCATGGAAGAGCTCTGAGGGCCGCATGCGGCCCACGGGCCGCAGGTTGGACACACTTGCATTAGCTTCTCCTGATCCTTTAGACAGGAAGACTTTGCAGGAAGCTGTACAATAACACTCAGCAAGTAAGCAATCCCTTCCTGCAGTGTGGGTATGATGCACTGGAAGCTTCATGTAGGGCAGCTATGACAGGGGCAGTGATGCGTAGACATGCTTGGTTAAAAGATCAACCTGTACCAGATCATGTAAAAGCAAAACTTCTGGATGCACCTTTGGAAAAGAACAAGCTTTTTGGTGCAAATGCTAAGGAAGTGTTAAAGACCATCGAAGAAAAAGCAAAATCAGTTCAAACTGTGAAGGATTTCCTCCAGGTTCAACCCCCCAGATTCAGTAGGAATTGGCCTTCAAAAAACTGGTCCTTTCCTAATCCAGAAAAGTTTCAAAGGGGTAAGAACAGACGTGGCCGAGGAAGAGGCCAATACAGAGGCCCTTACAGGGGACGACAATGGCAGCCAGGAAACCAAAGAAGTGACGCAGGGGTTTCACCTGCCCAACAACCACAAACTCAATGACTTTCCTCTACTACCGCCTACCAGGGAACAACTAGAAGCTCCCTTGGGCGGAAAATTCTCTGTTTGCAAAAAACTGGCACAGACTGACAAAGGACAAATGGATTTTGGACATTATAGACCGAGGGTACAGGTTTCATTTTCATACCTTACCAAGAAAACAAGGCATGCCAAATCTACCACAACATCAAAGGGCAGAGGCTGTCAAGCAAATCACTCTGCTGACTCGAATGAAAGCAATAGAAAGAGTTCCACAAAAAGAACAAGAGCAGGGGTTTTACTCAAGACTGTTCCTTGTTCCAAGAAAAGAATCTCAATGGAGACCAATACTGGACTTGTCCGCATTAAACACCTTTCTCATAGTACCAAAGTTCAAAATGCTGACTTTACAGCAACTTCTTCCCATGCTGGGCAAGGAGTCGTGGCTGATTACTCTGGACCTCAAGGAGGCATACCTGCATGTCCTATCAGACACAGCTGCAGAAGATACCTCAGATTTCTTGCAGGGCCAGAGCATTATCAATTCTCAGCATTGCCATTTGGCTTATCTACTGCGCCCAGAGTGTTTACAAAATGCCTGGCTTCAGTAATTGCTCATTGCAGGCTCCAGGGTATACAAATTTACCCATACCTGGACGACTGCCTCATACAAGCGGACGACAAACTGATGTTGACAAAAAACCTGGATTATGTCATACGATTACTTCAAGCTCTGGGATACACAGTCAACTTCCAAAAGTCAAGACTGCAGCCATCCCAGCAAATAATCTTCTTAGGAGCCAAACTAGACACAGCCTCTCAGATGGCTTACCTGACAGAAGACAAGCAAGAGAAGTTAACTCAATACTTCAAAGGTTTAGCAAAACTCACCCAGATGACTGCAAGGAGATTCCTACAGGCCCTGGGTTACATGGCATCCTGCATTCTACTGGTTCCATTAGCAAAACTACATATGAGAAAGCTTCAATGGTACCTAAAAAGCATTTGGTCTCAACACAGCAACGACTTGGAGACAATCATACCACTCATTCCATGCCTACAAAAGGAATTCCTATGGTGGGCCTCAGTGAGCCAGAAAAACACAGGTATGTCATTCAAAAAAACACAGATAACACAGACCATGACTACAGACGCCTCGGACCTTGGATGGGGGGTGCACATGGAAGGCAGGTGTATACAAGGACAATGGTCTCCAAAGGAAACACACCTGCATATAAACCAAAAGGAAATGCTGGCAGTAATGCATGCTATCGAGGCTTTTCAAAACCAACTCCAGCAAGGCCACTTAATGATACGGACAGACAACACCACGGTGATGTGGTACATAAACAAGCAGGGGGGGCACCCACTCTTACCCCCTTTGCATACTGACAATGCAGCTTTGGGAGAAATCACGGAGTCTAAACATCCAGTTACAATCCCAGTTTGTTCCAGGAAAAGACAATGTGTTGGCGGACAGCCTAAGCAGGAATTTCACAGATCCACATGAGTGGAGGTTACATCCGAAGGCTTTCAGACAGCTCACTTCGACATGGGGCAAGCCAGAAGTGGACCTATTTGCCTCTCACCTCAATCATCTTCTACCAAAATTTTGCAGAAGGACATACCATCCAAAGGCTTGGAAAATAGATGCCCTTTCATTCAACTGGAACTCCCTAGCAATCTATGCATTCCCACCTCTGCCACTGATGACCTCAGTAGTACTAAAGATCAAAGCAGAGAAGCCCAAGGGAATCATAATAGCTCCGGATTGGCCAAGACAACACTGGTACCCACTACTACGGAGCATATGTCACACCAGGAGGTGGGCCCTCCCTCAATGGCCTCTACTTTTGACTCAACACAATTTCGAAACACTGCATCCAAACCTTCAGACACTGCAGCTAACAGCCTGGGAGATCCCATAAATAACTTCAGCTTATCTCTCTCCAAGGAAGTTCAGCGGATACTAACAGAGGCTCGAAGACCATCCACCAGAAAGGTCTACCTAGCAAAGTGGAAAAGATTCAGCAATTGGAATACCAGCAAAGGACATGATGCATCATTACTGAACATCCCACTTATCTTGGAATATTTGGCAGATATGTTACAGAGCGGACTCTCATATTCTTCAATAAAGATACATGCATCTGCTATTTCAGCTAGATACAACACTGATCCTCCTGTTTTCTCTCACCCCTTACTAAGACAATTCCTCAGGGGAATCAAGAACATTAAGCCACCAAGAAAGGCCCCAGTGCCAGCCTGGGACCTCAATTTTGTCTTAGAAAACTGACTCTACCTCCTTTGAGCCAGCAGCTTCAGTTGACTTGCAATTTCTCTCATGGAAAACAGCCTTCCTGTTGGCAATTACCTCAGCAAGAAGGGTTTCGAGCTACAGGCCCTAATGGCAATACCACCCTTTATTATTTTCCACAGAGACAGGGTTTCATTAAGGACCAACCCTACCTTTATGCCAAAGGTGGTATCTAGGGTTTCTCTAAATCAAGCCATTCATCTGCCTGCTTTCTTCCCCAATCCTGAGAATAAGGGAAAGACTTTTGCATACCTTGGACATTCATAGACAACTTCGATACTACCTGGACAGAACCAAGGCCAGTAGGAAGTCTGAACAGCTTTTGTAGCTTACGCCTGCAGTCCAAGGAAAAGCAATTTCAAAACAGACTATTTCTAAATGGATTGGACATTGCATCAGATTCTGTTATTCCTTTCATGGAAAGACTGTTCCAGCCTATGTTAGACCACATTCCACCAGAGCTACAGCCACCTGTACAGCATTTTTAAGAGGGGTGCCTACAAAGGACATTCTAGAAGCTGCTACATGGAGCTCCGTGCATACATTCTCCAAACACTACAATCTCCCTCTATATTCCAGATCCAGAGCAGGCTTTGCTTCGGCAGTCCTGCAGGGTTTGATTGCCACACCATCTCTTTCCTAGAGCATACCTCCTCCCCCAGCTAAGCTATGGTATTCTACCCACATGTTATGACTGCAGTTGCATTCTTGAAGGACATAGTACAGTTTTGTACCTACCATAAATGTAGATGTCCGATAGACATGCAACTGCAGTCGGTTTTCCTCCTCCATACCCCTCTATGCTTAGGGTCCACTCCTATCCCCCTTACTCTTAGCTGGGGATATCTGTTATGGTGTATTTGTTTTATTGCTCATGTATTTGTTTGGAATCCTGTTTTTGTCTTCCAGTTTGATTACAGCCTTCCTTGGAGGGCACCTGGCATCTGGGGCAAGAAACACTGAAGAAAATGGCGTCGGCTGATGCTTATATACTCCAGCCGCTCTGACGTCGGAGAGAAATGCGACATCAGCCGACGTCGGACCCAGACTTTGGAATCCGGCCGACCGAGGGCTGCCTGAGGCAGGACAACCCACATGTTATGACTGCAGTTGCATGTCTATCGGACATCTACATTTATGGTAGGTACAAAACTGTACTTTTCTTATGTTAAAGTATCGGCAACATGTTAGTGGACTGCTTAAACAGAAAGTGATGATGATTCCTGACTGTGTGGAAAATTAAAGAATTACAGGATTTAATGCATTCTGCTGAACAAGTTGGAAAACATACTTTGCAATGTGGTTTTGATTCATTAAAGGCCTCTTGCAAGACTGCTGTTACTGGGTCTGTGCTCAGAAGGCATGCTTGGCTTAAGGAGCAATCTTTGCCTGATCATGTTAAAGCTAAATTGTTGGATGCTCCTTTAAATCAGGGCCGCCTGTTTGGCAACAAGGCTGAAGAAGTTCTTAAAAAGATGGAAGATAAAGCTAAATCTTTGCAAACTGTGAAAGATTTTTTTACAAGTTCAGCCTCCTAGATTTAGTAGGCACTGGCCCTCTAAGAATTGGTCCTTTCCAGCCCCTTCCAGGTCTTAAGCCAAACCCAGACACAGCAAAAACCCCAAGTTTCAGTCCCAGGGGACACACACAACTAATCTAGAAATAAGACTCCCCCCTATGGTAAACTGTCTCAATGACTTCCTTTTAAAATTTCCAAGCACTTATCAACTGACTGCCCCTTTTGAGGGGAAAGATTGCTCTTCATGCAAAGAATTGGGAACTCATTACCCAGGACAAGTGGGTTTTAAATTGTGTCCCAGGGATACAGATTTCACTTCCACGCATTGCCAACACCAAGCGGGTGGCCGGACCTACCCCCAAATCAGTGGGCAGAGGCCAAAAAACAAGTACGTACTTAAGCATGGGGGCTATTCAGCTGGTACCAGAAGAGGAAAAGGGACAAGATTTCTACTCTAAGTTTCCTGGTACCCAGAAAAGACCATTCATGGCGTCCTATCTTGGACCTGTCTACTCTAAACACCTTTTTGGAGATTCCAAAATTCAAGATGCTGACCCTTCACCAGTTACTTCCTATGCTAGGCAAAGATACCTGGTTGGCAGCAATAGATTTAAAAGAAGCATACCTGCACATCCCATTCAGGGAATCTTGCAGAAGATACCTACGCTTCAAAGCAAGAACCCACACTGTAAAAGTTGCGGACTCCAAATCTGACCTCGAAGCAGTGACAAGTGGAGTATCCCAGGGTTCTGTCCTTGGACCTCTCCTGTTTATCTACTTCTCTGAAGTACAGGCCAACACAGAAGGTCTTTGGCTAACAAAGTTTGCAGATGACTGCAAACTAGGAGCCCCATAGTCAAGTCTCCAAATGATGTGGACATCCTACAGAAGTACCTCGCTGAGACAGATGCCTGGTGTCAGAGCCATGGCCTCAAGCTCAATGCCAAAAAGTGTAGTGTCATCCTCTTTTTGGTAAAAACTCTGTACCCATGAACTACCACATAGGCAGCAATCTACTTAACACCGAATGTGTGCTAAGAGACCTTGGGACCCAGGTGGGACAGTAATCTCTCCTTTGATAATCACATCGCCACAGTAGTCGGGAAGTCCTTCTACATGGCACACCTAATCATAAAAGGGTTCTCATCCAGGAAAATAGAGGTCATTGTTCCCCTCTACACTCATTAGACCCATTATAGAGTACAACGCCCCTTTTGGAATGTACCTCACAAGACATCTGCAGCAGCTGGAAAGGCCACAGAAGTAACTCAGAGAGGATTGCTAGCCTCAAACAAATGCCCTACTCTGACAGTCTCAAAAAACTCAAGCTTTACTCCGTAGCATATCGCCTACTCCAAGGTGATCTCTGCCTAACATATAAATCTGTCAAACTCAGAGCTGTTGGACATGCTACACCTAAAGAAATCCCAATCCCTCAGAGCTACACGCTCTGGGGACCTAAACCTTGTCGCCACAATAAACAGGACATGCTGGAGGGATAGATTTGTGTCCCAGAGACTTCCCATTCTCTGAAACCGGCTACCCATCTATGTGAAGCAAAGTTCTTCATTAGCACTCTTCAAGAAAAATCTTGAATGGATGGGAAATAGAAAATACACCCCAGGGATCACTTCTGTGTGTCTGCTCGATAGTGGCACAGGAAAATAACTTTCTTGGGTGGTGTAAGCCAGGGAACCTTTGGCTAGGCTTACGTAAGCCCTTTGGCCGATAGCCTAGTACCTACCTATGAAATATACCCATACTTGGACGATTGTCTAATTCGGGCAGAAAGTCAGGACATACTTTTGAATCATCTGGCCTTTGTACAAAGGGTTCTAACTTGTCTGGGGTACGCCATAAACTAAAAGAAATCACACCTGGTACCTGTCAACAAATTATATTCCTGGGAGCAAGCTTCAATACAACTTCCCAGATGGCTTACCTCACGCCAGAGAAACCAATTAATTTGACAACCTACTTCAAGCAAGTGGCCACAAAAACCCTGCTATTTGCAAGACAAATACTGCAAGCCTTGGGGTTCATGGCCTTCTGCATTCTTCTAATTCCTTATGCAAGACTGTATATGAGGAAACTACAGTGGTATCTAAAACGCCTATGGTGTCAACATTCTCAAGACCTAGAAACGATTCCTATCAGCATAGAGTTCCTTTGGTGGGCAGAGGCCTGCCACCAAAACAAGGGACTACCTTTCACACCACCCCCTGCTGCCCAAACCCTAACAGAAGCATCAGACTATGCATGGGGGGGGGGGGCTCACCTGGCAGGGAAGAGCATTTAGGGCAAATGGAACCCTAGTCAAATGCACCTGCATATCAATCAAAAAGAAATGTTAGCTGTACAAAATGCTCTGACAGCCTTCATGGACCACATTTTTCCAGGGCAACTAATGGTAAAGACTGACACCACCACTGTTATGTGGTACATAAACAAGCAGGGGGGTACACATTCTTACCCCCTCTGCAGACTAGCCATGGCATTGTGGAGCATAGCCCTGATCTACCAAGTGCACCTACAAGCTCAATTCCTGCCAGGAAAATTAAATACACTGGCAGACGGACTAAGCAGAAAACTCATGGACCCACACAAGTGGAAACTGGAACCAAGGATTTTCAATATGTTGACAAGCAAATGGGGGAGTCCAGATATAGACCTGTTTGTCTCCCCCCAGAACTATCAATTGGACAAATTTTGCACAAGGAACTCCACACAAACAAGCTTGGAAAGTGGATGCTCTGTCCTTCAGCTGGAAAAACCTATCAGTTTATGCCTTTCCTCCTCTGCCTCTGCTCTCCAAAGTACTACTAAAGATCAAACAAGACAAACCAAGGATGATTTTGATTGCACCAGACTGGCTACGCCAACACTGGTACCCCCTCTTGCGCAGTGTGTCCCTGTTGGCCCCATGGCACGTGCCTCAGACTCCTACCCTATTGTCTCGGCAGGAGAACCAGATCCTACACCCTCAGCTTCAAACACTGAACCTAGCAGCCTGGCTAATTACCTAATCTCTCCTTTAACATCCCTCAGTAAACCAGTGATGGATATCTTAGAGGGAAGGAGGCTTAGTACTAGAAAATCTTATGCTGAAAATTGGAAAAGATTCTGTGCTTGGAACCAGTCTCAAGGGATGAGCACAGCAGTGCTCAATTTACCTCAGATTTTACAATACTTAACTGAGATGCTTCACAAGGGCCTGTTTTACTCCTCCATCAAAATTCACGCTTCAGCCATTTCAGCTCATTATAACACAGAACCTCCCCTCTTCTCTCATTCACTGCTCAAGCAGTTCCTCGGAGAGGCCAAAATTTAACGACCACCCAGGAGAGCAACTCCAGGAACCTTAACTTTGTATTGGAGAAACTCACTCTGCCTCCTTTTGAGCCAGCTGCTGCTGCAGACTTAAATTCCGTTCTTGGAAAGCAGCTTACCTTTTAGCAATCACTTCAGCAAGAAGGGTATCTGAATTGCAGGCCCTCATGGCAGTGGAGCCTTTCATCATCTTTCATGCGGACAGGGTGTCCCTCAGGACCAATCCCTCTTTCATGCCCAAGGTGGTATCTCGTGTGGCCCTTAATCAATCCATTTGCCAACCTTTCCTAATCCGCAGAACAAAGAGGAACGGATACTGCACTCCTTAGATGTGCACAGACAACTTAGATTCTACTTGGACAGGACTAAACCTCAAAGGAAATCTCACCAACTGCTGGTGGCATTTGCTGCAGGTACAGAGGGGAAGGCTATTTCAAAGCAAACAGTTTCCAAATGGATACACATTGCATTCATTTTTGCTAAAAGCACCATGGAAAACCTATCCCACAGGGGATCAGACCCCACTCAACCAGGTCTGCATCTACCTCTACAGCCTTTCTCAGAGGCGTCCCTACCAGGGACATCCTAGAAGCTGCTACCTGGAGGTCTGTACATACTTTCACCAAGTATTACCATCTGCCAATTTTCTCTAAATCCAGAGCTGGCTTTGCCACTGCAGTCTTGCAGGGCCTTATAGCTGGTCCTAATGCTATCTGAATGCCTCCTCCCCATCCCTAGCTTTGGGAATCTACCCAAATGTGATGACTGCAACAGTGAAACACTAAGAACATAGTACAGTTGTACACTTACCATAAATGTAGATGTTAGTGTATTTACTGTTGTAGTCTTGGTTAGCCTCCCTCCAGCCTCCTTACTTTTGGCTATGTTTGCTTTTTTTGTTGGCGGTATAACCTTGTATATTTATAGATCTAATTGCTTCCCATTAGGGGGCACCTGACATCTGGGACAAGCAAAACTGATGAAATGGCAGCTGCTGCATGTTTTATGCCCCTGACGTCATGGAAGGAAGGGACAACAACCCACGCAGGACCCAAGACTTTATCAGGCCGACTCAGGGCTACTGCAAGCAGATAACCCAAATGTGATTAATGCAACAGTGAATACACTCCAACATCTACATTTATGTTAAGTGTACACAACTGTACTGTATGTCCATAGCCCTAAGCCTCATTCTACCTTCACACAGGATGATGCCTCAATATAAACAAATGATTGATTTTAACTATTGCCTTAGCTTATGGTGCCAGTCCATGGGGATCCAATATCTGTCAGCCTGGGAAAATGTGGTCGACGGACCACGCTGATTTGCCACAGATGGTTTTCAGTGGTCTCCTCTTGGCTTTTGGTTACTGGCAAAGTTGCTTGCCTCTCCATAGTGCAGTGCCCTTTTTTAGGCAATGTTATAACAAAATTCCCAACATAAAAAAATCCACTAGATACAAACTCAAGGTTATACTGCTTAATGCTAGGAGTCTTAAATGGGAAACTGCAGTCCGTGGAAGCGCTTCTTACCTTGGAAGATGCCAATCTCTGTGCAATCAGAGACCTGGTTCAAGGCTGCAAGAACATCCTGACGGTGCAAGTCTACAGTGCCTTTCACACATTTAGACCTCAGAATGATCATGAAAGAACCGGTGGTGGATGTGTATCCTTCATTAAAGTCAAATATATCTCAGAACTGGCCAAACAGTACGACTACCTAGAGCTACTGGAGTCCAACTATAACTGTAGGTAAAAAAAAAAAAAAAAAAATTCTTCCATATCCTTTAGATGTTCATCGTGTTTCACTGTTGCAGTCATTACACTTGGGTTATCCTGCTGGCTGGCGACCCGCAGTTGGCCCGTGTTCCAAAGACTTGGTCTGGTGTCGGTTGTTGCCGCTTCTTCCCTGACGTCAGTGCGCCAGGGGTATATAAGATGCAACCAACACCATTTTCTCCAGTCTTTCTTGCCGCGTGGTGCCCAAAGCAAAAGCAGTTTGCAAGTGCCAGTCGGCCGACTCCTGAGATTTTCTAAATCGAATTTCAGATCCGAAGTATTCAGTAAAGAGAAGTACCCAGTTGGGAAAACTTTTTCTTGCTCCAGACCTATGTCAGTAAAAGTTACAATTGTATTTTTGTGGGAAGCAAATACCTCATAAGGATTTTCACTCTTACTGTATTCCTTGCCTAGGCCCTGACCAAGACGTCACTAGTTGTCGGTTTTGTGCTAGATTCAACAAACCACTATTAAGCATCTGACATTGCATTGCATTACTTTGGCAGTAGGTTTAATTATATAATGCCGTCAGAACAACCGACTGGAATTCATAAAAAGCACAAGGAAAAGGACAGGCATCCGAGACCCAAAGCAGACGACTAAGCCTCTTCCTGGCCAGTGCTCAGTGAGGTGCTTTCGCAGCCCCTGACTCCCGATGCCTCAGACTGCCTCCGACTCCCACGTGGAGACATCTAGGCCTCTGGAAACTCAAGGTATTGGGCCTATGGAAACTATTCCCTCAGATGGGTCCGGAGCCGCCAAGCAGACATTGGCTTTTGAGGTTGTTTTCAGACCTACACAGCTTACTATCAAGTCAACTACAGCAGCTAAAGCAAAGTCTAAAACATCATTACAGACAAACAAGTACAGCATTCTTGTGGACAGTCATCCAAGCCTGAGAAACAGATGCTCAAAATGGCCGAGGACTTAATTACTTTGATCAGGGGTTCCCATCCCCCTCCTGATAAAAGGCCTAGGCAGGATACAGAATATGAATCCTCTGACCAGGTTTCTATTTCCTCTGATTCCTCTTCAGACCAGGGATACTCTCGTCCTCCCTATGAGGATTCTGATGCTGAAGAGTCTATCCCTTCAGCCTCTCCTCCTGAGGATTACTCTTTTGGGGAAACCTTGCACACCATGAGGGAGCATTTCCATTGGGAAAGCCGGGATTATTCAGAATCAAAGAAAAGGCTCGGAGATTTTCTTATATTACCTCAGCACAGGCCTCTTGCTATTCCCCCTGTGTTCCGATATTGTTGTCTTTTCTGAATCTAGTTTGTCTCCTGATTCTCTACCCTCAGCACCAGTCAAGCCAGACAGGTACTATAGGGTCCCAGACTCTCCTAAATTTTTTTATAAAAACCCTACTGCGGACCCAGAAACTATTTCTCAGGGTCCCAAAGGGGTGAAGGCTTCCACTGCAAAAAACCCAGTCCCCTCTGACAGGGATTCCAGAGCACTGGATAGATGGGGGATAAAAGACTTCTGCCACTTTAGCAGTAAGGGCTTTGAACTGCCAGTTTCATGTGCTGAAATGCCAACAATATTTAATGTCTTTGTTAAAACAGAAAATGTTTGCAAGTTCAGAATGTCCTGACAATAAGGAAATGCAGGATTTATTGCATGCAGCTGAACAAGTGGGAAAACATACTCTGCAATGTGGTTTTGATTCATTGGAGGCTTCTTGTAGAGCTGCAGTTACAGGATCTGTCATTCGAAGGCATGCCTGGCTTAAAGAACAAAGTTTACCTGATCATGTTAAAGCTAAATTACTGGATGCTCCTTTACAGCATGATACCTTGTTTGGTGTTAAGGTAGAAGAGGTGTTAAAGAAAATGGAGGATAAGGCAACATCTATGCAGACAGTAAAGGATTTCTTACAGGTACAGCCTCCCAAGATTTAGCAGAAATTGGCCTTCTAAAAATTGGTCCTTTCCCGTGTCAGACAGGCCTCAGAGGCAGATACAGACGTCCAAGAGGCAGATCTCTGCAACAAGGCTCTTACAGACCTAGACAATGGGGTGCTTCTACCCCCAAGGGAGGAGAAGACAAGTCGCAACCTTACAGGAAACCGTCCCAATGACTTCCCCTTTCAAAAGCCAAGCACTTATCTCTTGGCAGCACCTTTAGGGGGAAAGCTAGCACTTTTCTCACAAAATTGGCACATTATCACCCAGGACAAATGGGTACTGAATATTGTCTCAGGGCTACAGGTTCCACTTTCACACCCTTCCAAGGTCAAAAGGAATGCCAGACCTGCAACAAAACCAATGGGCAGAGGCACAAAAACAGATTACAGCTCTCATGGACATGAGAGCTATCCAAAAAGTACCTCAGCAAGAACAGGGACAAGGATTTTACTCGAGACTTTTCTTGGTTCCCAGAAAGGACAAAGCCTGGAGACCCATTCTGGATCTGTCTATTCTAAACACTTTCCTGGATGTTCCAAAATTCAAGATGTTGACACTGCAGCAACTTCTACCCTTGCTGGGCAAAAAGGCTTGGCTTGTTTGGACCTCAGAGGCATACCTGCTTGTCCCAATCAGACAAAATTTCAGAAGATACCTCAGATTCGTAACTGGCACAATGCATTACCAATTCTCTGCACTGCTCTTTTGCTTATCTACTGCACCCAGGGTCTTCACAAAATGCCTGGCACCAGTGCTTGCATTTTGCAAACAAAAAGGAATTCAATATATCCCTATTTGGACGACTGCCTTATTCAAGCAGAGAGCAAGGACATTCTTCTAAAGCATCAGGCATTTGTAAAAAAGATTACTAGTTGGCCTATGGTACACAGTAAACGAAAAGAAATCAAAACTAGTGCCATCTCAAGAGATAATATTCCTGGGTGCAAGCTTGAATACAACTACCCAGATGACTTATCTCACGCCAGACAAGCAAAGGCAACTGACAAATTACTTTCAAATGATGGCAACAAAAACCCAGCTACCTGCAAGAAAAATTCTGCAGGCTTTGAGGTTCATGGCATCCTGCATCCTACTAATTCCATATGCAAAGCTGCATATGAGGAAGTTACAATGGTATCTAAAAAAATGTTTGGACTCTACACTGCCACAGCCTGGAAGCAACAATAACTATTATTCCCTGCCTGCAACAGGAGTTTCGATGGTGGGCACTGGCATGTCACCACAAGGGACAGCCTTTCTCTTTACCCACAGCCAGACAAACACTGCCAACAGATGCATCGGATTATGCCTGGGGGGCGCACATGGCAGGAAAATGTATTCAGGGCAAGTGATCCGCAGAACAAATGCATCTTCACATCAATCAAAAAGAGATGTTAGCTGTACAGAATGCCCTGACAGCCTTCAAGGACTTGCTACATCCAGGACAACTACTACTAAAGACGGGACAACAACACAGTAATGTGGTACATAAACAAGCAAGGGGGCACACTCTCATACCCCCTTTGCAGACAAGTTATGACTTTGTGGAACACAGCACTGACCTATCAAGTTCATCTTCAAGCACAATTCCTGCCAGGAAAGAAAAATACTCTGGCAGACTATCTAAGCAGAAACCTCATGGATCCTCACAAGTGGAAACTAAATCCACAGGTGTTCAACATGATAAAGAAATGGGGATGCCCGGACATCGATCTTTTTGCTTCCCCTCTCAACTGCCAACTTCAAAAATTCTGCACAAGGACTTGTCGCACACAAGCATGGAAAGTGGATGCTCTCTCATTCGGCTGGAGAAACCTAAAAGTTTATGCCTTCCCACCACTCCCTCTCCTTTCCAAGGTGTTCCTAAAAGTCAGACAGGAGAGGCCAAAAATGATAGATTGCCCCAGACTGGCCACGCCAGCACTGGTACCCAATCTTAAAGAACTTGGCTCAAGACCCAGCCTGGACTTTACCTCAAATCCCTCAACTTCTGACTCAATACAATCAGATCCTGCAGAGCCAACTCGGAACCTTAAATCTGGCTGCATGGCAGATATCCTAGACAGTCGGACCACACCTCTCTCAAGCTGTTATGGATGTCATTCTAGAGGCCAGGAGGCCCAGCACCAGGGAATGCAGACCAATGGAAGAGATTCTGCCACTGGAACCAAGCACAAGGCTTTGACCCACTTGTACCTAATATCCCTCAGATTTTACAATATCTAACTGAGATGTTGGACAAAGGCCTATCTTTTTCATCTATTAAGATCCATGCCTCCGCCATTTCAGCTCATTATACCACAGAACCTCCTATTTTCTCTCATCCACTAGTAAGACAGTACCTCAGAGGGGCTAAAAACATAAGACCCCCCCAAACAGCACAGACACCTACTTGGGACCTCAACTTTGTCTTGGAGAAACTCACTTTGCCTCCTTTTGAGCCAGCCAATACAGCTGATATAAAATTCTTATGGAAAACTGCTCTGCTCCTAGCAATAACTTCTGCACAAAGAGTCTCAGAGCTAGGGCTCTGACTCTGCCGATACTAAAACTCGAGCGCTTTTACTGGCTCTAGGCTAGCCCCTATCCCATGGTGCCTGACGGCAATTCTCCAGATCTAGTTTGCAAGGAGTAAATAAATACCTATCCGGTTATAATAAGAAAGAAGCTGTATGAATACAGCAAAGCATTAGAAACATAATCCATTCCAGGTGGACAATAAAGAGCAAAGTCAGGCAGCCCCAAAAAGAGGTCCACTAGATCCCCCAGAAACGGGAAGGGGGTTGGAGGGAGGGATGCAATAATTTAGGTGAGATGGACTACAAACATGGAACGTTGGGTAAGTAATTAACTTCTTTGTTATGTAGTCCTATCTCGCTGTAATTCTTGCTGGATGGGACAGTGTCCCTAGCACCTTTATCCCGGGTGGCTCAACGAAGAGCCTCTTCAGCACAGTGGACCCAAAGGATGACCTGCCCCGGGAGGCCAAATCCAATTTGTAATGAGTGACAAACGTATGTGGTCTTGCCCAAGTAGCTGCTGCACAAATGGTATCAATTGGGAGCCTAGATCTAAAGGCACATGAAGTAGCTACAGCCCTAGTAGAGTGACCTTTAGATTTTAACGGTAATTGTGTAACAGCTTGTTAAGCAAAGGATATGCAATCCAAAAGCCATTTTGAAAGAGTAATTTTTGAAACTGGTAAGCCTTTCTTTTTGTCAGAAAAGGAAACAAAAAGTTGATCAGATTTCCTGAATTTTTTGGTCCTGTGTATATAGAATCTGAGTATCCTGTGGACATCCAGCTGGTGAAGTGTATACTCTGATTTATTAGAGTGGTTTGGAAAAAACACAGGTAGCTCAATGGTAGTATTCAGGTTGTGTTCTGAGCATACCTTAGGAATAAAGGAAGGATTTGTCTTGAGAGACTCTATCCTTGTGAAAGATAATGCAAGGAGGTCGAATAGTTATGGCTTGAAGTTCCGAAACTCTCCTAGCCAATCTTATAGCTACCAAGAACAAGGTTTTTCATGATAATTTAAGTCTGACGAGGATGGTTCAAAGGGTGCAGACATCAAAGATGAGAGGACTAAATTTAAGTTCCAGGGTTCTAGTGGCTGTTTTATTGGGGGCCTAAGAACTCCTTTTAAGAAGGTTTTACAGAGGGAGTGTTGCATGATTGGATTTCCCATGAAACCAAAATGGAAATTAGAAATGGCAGCTAATTGAACTCTTAACTGTAGCGGCTGCCGCTCCTTCATGAAAAATTGTTAGGAAGGATAAAATGGATTCTAAAGGAGCTGTATATGGATCTAAGCCCAATTTGCAGCCCAAAGGGAAAACCTTTTCCATTTGCTAGAATATAGTTTGAGTGGAAGGTTTATGGGATGAAATTAGGATGTGTTTGACCGCTGGGGATAAGGGAATATGCACCTGGCTATACGTGGAATTGGAGCAGCCATGCTGTCAATTTGAGGGTGTGGATGGAGGGGTGGAACTGTCCCGATTGATGAATCAGGAGATCTGGAGATGGAACCAGAATCCATGGTTCCTTCAAAAGGTAGGGCCACAGGAAAGGAAGCCAAACTTGTCGAGGCCAGTAAGGAGCAATGAGGATCAAGGAACTCCTCAACTGTTTTGTTTTTCTGTATTACTTTGGGTATGAGTGGAAAGGGAGGAAAGGCATAGAGAAGTCCCGGGGGCCAATTGTGAACTAGAGCATCCCTGGGTGACATCCCCGGATGGGGAATGAGGGCAAAGTAGCTGCTGCATTTGGTGTTCAGGTGAGTGGCAAATAGATCGCAGCAAGGCTGGCCCCATTTGTGAAAGATCTCTCTCGCAACCATTGGATTCAGGGACAACTCGTGAGGCATCAGAATTGCTCGGCTGAGTTTGTCCGCTATTACGTTGGATTTCCCCAGGTTATGCGTTGCTATCAGGAAGCGTTGAGGATCCATCGCCCATTTACAAACTCTTAAGGCCTCCCTGCAACGCGGATAAGACTTGGTTCCCCCTTGTTTATGTACCACACGACAGACATGTCTGAATCGCAATTGTTCCAGTGGGAAGGGAGCTGTGAAGTGCTTGCAGTGCATATAGCACTGCTCTCATCTCCAGAACATTGATGTGGAAGTGGTTCTCGTGGTTTTGCCAAGTACCTTGGACCGTCTTTCCCAGATAATGCCCCCCCCCCCTATCTGGGAAGCGTCTGTGGTCAAAGCTGCTTTCTCTTGGGGAGGAACAAGTGGACGATCTATGACAAGTTGTTTCGTGTGTAACCACCATGTCAAATCCCTTTTGCATGCGTTTATCTGATGAGACAATGGAAGGTCTTGCATCGACCATTGTGCAAACAACATCCATTGGAGAATCCTCATGTAGGCGAGCAAGAGGAACTAATAAGATGGCAGAAGCCATAGTCCCTAGGACTTGAAGGACTACTCTGGCCTGTACTCTGTTTTAATAAGGATCTGATCTGACTGCGTAGAGATTCCACTCTTTCCTGTGTTAGCTTTACTGACATGGTGGTTGTGTCTGTTTCTGAGCCTAGGTATACAATATGCTGCGAGGGAGACGAGACTGACTTTTGCAAGTTGACAGTGATGCGTAGGCTGGTGCACAAGGATAGAGTCTCGTCCCTGGTCCTTATGAGTTGATGCTTGGTGGTAGCAGTGAGGAGCCAGTCTATGTACGGAAACACCTGGAATCCTTGACGTCTCAGGTGAGCCGTTACCACTGCCATGCATGTGGTAAACACTCTGGGAGCTGTAGTGAGGCCAAAGGGCAGTGTTCTGAGCTGAAAATGGCTGGCTCCCTACCGGAAGCATAAGTGTCTTCTGGAGCACCTGTCCATTTTGATGTGGTAGTACGCATCCTGGCGATCGATTGAGCACATCCAGTTGTCTTTCCTGATGAAGGGAAATATCGACTGCAGAGTGACCATTTGGAACTTTGATTTTTTTGCATGCTTGTTGAGTCTGCTGAGATTTAGATTTTATCTCCAGTCCTGTCTTTTTTTGAACTAAAAAGAATCGAGAGTAAGTTCCAGATCGTACTTGCTCTGTGGGGACTTCTTGGATGACACTCGCTGCAAAAAAAAAAAAAAAAAAAAGACCTCCGATGTTGCATGTTCTAGTTGGATGGGTGGTATGTCTGGAAGAGACCGATTTGTTGGGGGTTTGGGAATCGGGTAACCCCTGGATATTACTGTGTGTACCCAAGGATCTTGAGTGATAGTTAGCCAGACACTTGGGTGCAGCGATATAAGACCCCCGACTGCCTCCAGAGACAGTCGGGCAACCCTTCAGGGTCAATGGAAGGGATGATCAGAAAAATCTAGTCTCCATGATGATGTGGACCTCCTATGCTGCGAGGGTGGCATCTTCCATTATATCCTCCCCCTCTGCCCCTGGGGGAGGGTTGACCTTGCGCCGGAGGAAAACCTTTTTTGGATTTTCAGAACCACATTTTCCCTCCTGTATTACCCTTGGGATAGGGTCTGGATGGGAGAGAAACTGACTCCAACGGCAGATAAGATTTTTCCTTCCTGCTCGCACCTAGTCAAAGTCTCTCTCACTTGGGGTCCAAATAGAGTTGAACCATCAAAGGGAACATTAGTGAAGGAAGACTTGAAGGATTCCATAAAATTACAAAGGCGCATCCACGAATGTTTCCTGAGGGATATTCCTGCTCCGGCTGCCTTGCTTGCTCCGTCTGCCGCATATGATATCAGCCTCATGGAGGAGTTGGCTGTGGAAGTAAGGGTGGAGAGCTGCGCGGAAACCTTGTCCATGGAACCTGGAGCTACTGAACCCTGGAGGGTATCTCCTAACTCTTTCAGGAGATCCCTCTGACGAGTGAAAGGAGTCGGGTAATTCAGCGATCTTAGTGTAAATGCTGCTGAAGAAAAAGTACGCTTCCTGTACCTGTCCATCGTCTTGGACTCCTTGTTAGGAGGATGGATATTAGACATCTCTGATAATTCCTTCTTGGCCACTGCTACCACCATAGCATCAACTGGAACTCACTTGCTAAGGAAAGACTTGTCCTCAAGTGCTGTCATAAATTTGTTTGTCCTCCTCGGGACGGCTTTCACTGAATCTGGAGAGGTCCATGCTTTACGCAAAATGACCCCCAAAAGTTGGTCATAAGGCGGTGTTACCCAAGAGGTGGAAGGTCAGGAGCTAAAGGCCTCAAGATACACGGATTCATCCTCAGTAGGGTTAGAGGTCTTCCAATCACCCCTCTGTCTAAGGATTTCTAGGATGTCAGAGAAGGAGACATCCTCCGAGGGAGATCTAAGGGACCCTACTGATTCCTCTAAATCAGTGTCTGGTGTGACAGACTCAGGAGAGTTGAGATGATGTCCTTCAAGAATGCAACTGCAGTCCTGACATATGGGTTGTCCTGCCTCAGGCAGCCCTTTGGTCGGCCAGATTCCAAAGTCTGGGTCCGGCGTCGGCCGATGTCGCCTCCTCCCCGACATCAGAGCGGCTGGAGTATAAAGGCATCAGCCGACGCCATCTTCTTCAGTCTTTCTTGCCGCGCGGTGCCCGAAGCAGTTCGCAAGTGCCGGTCGGTCAGCTCCTGTGTTTCAGTTACCAAAGTCATCTAAAAGCGAAGTACCCCGTTGGGGAACATTTTTTCTTGCCTCAGCCGATGTCAGAACAAATTGAGAAAGTTAACTGCACAAACTACCAAAAAACGAAAGGACCGGGACCGACATCCTTGGCCTGCGTCTTCCACCAATATAACGCCCAAGCCCTCCGCGAGTGCTTCGGTCCCTTCGGAAGCGGTAATTCAACCGCTCCAGGCCGACACCGCGTTAACTCATCCCTCAGTCTCTGAGGCTACTCCGGTGCCGGTTGTTGATTTTCCTCCGGAAACCGAAGTTCTGGATCTACCCAACACCATTCCAGTGGACAAAGTTACCCCTGCACGTGGGGCAGCTAGGCCTCCTGTATCCATGTCAATCAAGGCCTTTGCACGTGCTAAGGCCGCCAGCCAGGCCAAGACCCATCCCAAGCCTGCTTCTCAGGCTCCTTCTTCTGACAAACAAATCATGTCTCTGGCTGCAGATCTTATTTCTCTTATTAGGGGGTCTCAGCCTCACCCAGACAGAGGTTCTCAGCCGCCTGCAGAAAAAAGGCCTAGAACTGAGCAGGCAGACAACCTCTCTTCAGATGAAGCCTCTGGGGATTCAGAGCATTCAGAAACCCAAGAAGAATCCTTCCAGGCCTATGAGGACTCTGATGCTGAGGAATCTATTCCCTCTGCCTCCCCTCCAGAGGATTTTTCATTCGGTGAAGTCCTCCACTCCATGAGGGAGCATTTTAAGTGGCAGGGTCAGGAATTTTCTGATTCCAGGAAGAGGCTACGTACCTTCCTTAAGTTACCCCAGCACAGACCTTTAGCTATTCCGCCAGTTTTGGATGTCCTGGATGATGTTTTCTCAGACTCCAGTGCTTCCCCTGATTCTCTCCCTCCTGCTCCTGTTAAGCCAGACAGATATTACAGGGTTCCTGACACTCACAAGCACCTCTTTAAGGCCCACTCTGTGGATCTAGAAACTATTTCACAGGGCCCCAAAGCAGTGGCTACCTCCTCAGCTAGGAACCCACTGCCAGCTGACAGGGAAGCAAGGTCCCTGGAGAGATGGGGTAAAAAAGTCTATACCTCTACCACCCTTGCCATGAGGTCTCTTAACTGCCTTTTTCATATGTTTCAGTACCACGATTATTTACTGGATGATTTGCAGAAAAAGATAGCCTCTCCTGAGCCTATAGATAGAAAGGCATTGCAGGATTTGGTTCATAATACACAGCAGGTTAGTAATCATTTTCTACATTGTGGTTATGATGCATTGGAGGCTTCATGTAGGGCAGCCATGACAGGGGCTGTTATCCGTAGACATGCTTGGTTGAAGGATCAGTCGCTGCCAGATCATGTTAAAGTTAAGCTCCTGGATGCACCTCTGGATAAACAGAAGCTTTTTGGAGCTAATGCTCAGGATGTGTTGAAATCTATTGAAGAGAAGGCAAAATCAGTTCAAACAGTAAAGGATTTCCTCCAGGTTCAGCCCCCAAGGTTCAGCCGGAATTGGCCTTCAAATAATTGGTCCTTTTCAGACTCTGACAAGTCTCAAAGGGGAAAGAACAGGCATGCACGAGGTAGAGGGCAATACAGAGGCTCCTACAGGGGACGCCAATGGCAACCACAAAATCAAAGAAATGGCACAGGGTAGTACACCTGCACCACAGGGACAATCACAATGACTTACCTTTCACTCCGCCTACCAAGGCTCAAAGAGAAGCACATATAGGCGGAAAATTATCTCTGTTCTCAAACTGGCACATTATAACAAAGGACAATTGGATTCTGGACATAATAGACAGAGGTTACAGGTTCCACTTCCATACCTTATCTACAGGACAAGGCATGCCAAACCTGCCACAAAATCAAAGGGCAGAGGCACTCATAGAAGTCTCAAAGCTATTACAAATAAAAGCAATAGAGAAGGTTCCTCCTCAGGAACACCTTGTTCCAAGAAAAGAAAAACAATGGAGGCCTATATTGGACTTGTCCGTTCTAAATACTTTTCTCATGGTGCCAAAATTCAAGATGCTGACGTTACAGCAACTTCTTCCCATGCTGGGCAAGGGGTCTTGGCTGGTTACTCTGGACCTCAGAGGCATACCTGCATGTCCCTATCAGACACAGTTGCAGAAGATACCTCAGATTTCTTGCAGGAACAGAGCACTATCAATTCTCAGCATTGCCGTTTGGCTTATCTACTGCACCCAGAGTATTCACGAAATGCCTGGCATCAGTAGTGGCACATTGCAGACTCCAAGGGATTCAAATATACCCTTACCTGGACGACCGCCTAATACAAGCAGACAGCAAACAGACCTTGATAAGACACTTGGATTACGTCATTCAATTGCTGTAGGCTTTGGGATACACAGTCAACATTCAAAAATCAAGACTACTGCCATCCCAAGAGATTATATTTCTAGGAGCAAAACTGGACACACAGCTACAAATGGCTTTCCTCACAGAGGAGAAACAAGAACATTTAACAGCTTACTTCAGAGGCCTAGCAAAATTAACCCACCTGACCGCAAGAAAGACCTTGCAGGCCCTCTGGTTTATGGCATCTTGCATTCTTCTAATCCCTCTGGCAAGACTACACATGAGAAAGCTGCAATGGTACCTAAAAATCTTGTGGTCACAACACAGCCACAACCTAGAAGACATACCACTCATACCGTGCCTGCAAAAGGAATTTCTGTGGTGGGCACAAGCAAGTCACTTAAACGAAGGCATGCTTTTCAACAAACCTCAAACAAGCCAAACTATTACAACAGACGCCTCAGACCTTGGATGGGGGGCGCACATGGACGGCAGATGCATTCAAGGGCAATGGACTCCAATGTAGATGCATCAGCACATAAATCAAAAAGAGATGTTGGCAGTGATACATGCAATAGAAGCCTTTGGAAAATCTCTTCAACAAGGTCATCTGCTAATAAGAACAGACAACACCACTGTCATGTGGAACATAACCAAGCAAGGGGGCACTCATTCCTACCCTCTCTGCAGACTAACAATGATTCTTTGGGAAAAGTCCCTGAAACTGAACATCTACTTGCAATCCCAGTTTGTTCCGGGCAAGGACAATGTTCTGGCAGACAGACTGAACAGAAATTTCTTGGATCCTCATGAATGGATGCTACACCCTCGCATTTTCGCACAAATAGCATCTGCATGGGGGAGACAAGACATAAACCTCTTTGCATCTCATCTCAATCATCACCTGGAAAGGTTCTGCACAAGGATGCACCATCCTCTAGCTTGGAGAACGGATGCTCTTTCCTTCAGCTGGAATGCTCTAACAATTTATGCATTCCCTCCTCTACCTTTGCTCACCAAGGTGTTACTGAAGATCAAGGCAGAACAGCCAAGGGGAATCTTGATAGCTCCAGACTGGCCAAGGCAGCACTGGTATCCACTACTATTGAGCATAACTTATTCCAAACCGTGGCCCTTGCCTCAATGGCCTCTGCTCCTGACTCAACATAGTTACAAGACTGTTCATCAGAACCTGCAAACCCTAAAGCTGACAGCTTGGAGAGTTCCATGACTCAGACCCATGACTCACTCTCCAAAAAAGTTCAGGACATTTTGCTGGAGGCACGCAGACCCTCCACCAGAAAAACGTATACGGCCAAATGGAAGAGATTCACCATCTGGAATGTCAACAAGGGACAGGGTGCATCATTAGTGAACATGCCTCAGATATTGGAATACTTGACAGAAATGTTTCACAGTGGCCTCTCATACTCTTCCTTCAAAATCCACGCTTCAGCTATCTCAGCACATTATAACTGTGATCCACCTGTGTTCTCGCATCCTTTGCTAAGACAGCTTCTAAGAGGCATAAAGAAAATCAAACCTCCAAGGAAGCTACCAATTCCTGCATGCGACCTCAATTATGTCTTGGAAAAATTAACTCTTCCTCCTTTTGAACCAGCAGCATCTTCAGAAATGCAATTTCTCTCATGGAAAACGGTTTTCCTGTTGGCAGTCACTTCAGCAAGAAGAGTCTTGGAGATACAGGCCCTCATGGCAGTTCCTCCCTTTATCATCTTTCATCAGGACAGAGTTTCCCTTAGGACCAATTCTTCATTCATGCCTAAGGTGATATCCAGAGCATCTCTAAACCAAGCAATTCACCTGCTTACTTTCTTTCCTAATCCTCAAAATAAAGGGGAAAGGTTGCTGCATACTTTAGACATTCACAGACAACTACGCTACTACTTGAACAGAACAAAGTCCACCAGGAAGTCTGACCAACTGTTTGTAGCCTATGCTGCTGGAGTGCAAGGGAATGCAGTCACCAAACAAACTATCTCAAAATGGATTGGACACTGCATCAGATTCTGTTATTCTTTTCATGGAAAAGGTGTGCCAGCTAATAGACCACACTCCACCAGAGCTATGGCCACATCCACAGCTTTTCTAAGAGGAGTGGCTACAAAAGATATTCTAGAGGCTGCTACATGGAGCTCCGTGCATACATTTACCAAACACTACAACCTGCCATACTCCAGATCCCGAGCAGGCTTTGCTTCGGCAGTTCTGCAGGGCCTTCTAGCTACACCATCTCTTACTTAGTCCTACCACCCCCAGCTTGGCTATGGTATTCAACCCATATGTCAGGACTGCAGTTGCATTCTTGAAGGACATAGTACAGTTTTGTACCTACCATAAATGTAGATGTCCGATAGATATGCAACTGCAGTCAGGTTTACCCTCCCTCCTACCCCTCTTTTTTTTTTCCCATTTTGGGTCCTTACTCCCCTCACCTATCAGCTGGGGATATATGTTATGGTGTATCTGTATTACTGTTGTGCATGTCTGATTTTATCAGTTTATCCATTCACCAAATTTAGCCTTCATTGGAGGGCACCTGGCATCTGGGGCAAGAAACACTGAAGAAGATGGCGTCGGCTGATGCCTTTATACTCCAGCCGCTCTGACGGGGAGGAGGCGACACGCCGGACCCAGACTTTGGAATCTGAAGGGCTGCCTGAGGCAGGACAACCCATATGTTAGGACTGCAGTTGCATATCTATCGGACATCTACATTTATGGTAGGTACAAAACTGTACTTTTCCTCTTGCATAACCTGTTCCGAGGGAGCTCTCCAGTGGGATAATCTGGGGAGGTCTCAGAAGAGGGGGGCACCTCCAGTGGGGGCTACTTGGGCCTCTGGTTCCCTATGCTGTGGGGGATGGCAAGGGGGAAAAGGTTGCTGCCTGCTGCTGGTGGGACACAGGTTCCAAAGGAATGGCTTTGGCAGAGGATAAAGCCTTCTCTACAGCTTCGAAGGCCTTTCTCCCCCACTCCAAAGAAGACCTCCGCTCAGCGGGGGCTGATGGTCGACTCCTAGCAAGAGGGAACTGCTCCGAAGCAGAAGTGGGAGCTGAGTTGAGCCGCGGCTCCAAGAGGGAGGGTCAGTTCCGAAGAGAACCTAGGATGACTGTCCCCCTTGGAGTCAACACAAGAGCATTGGCTCCAGACTGAGCCATTGAGGATAGAGTAATTTGGCTCCGAGGAAACAAACTGAATCCCCGGAGCTGAGGGGTCAAAGACAGAGGAACCTGACGTGTAATGGTCTCCGAGACAAAGCAGTCTGAGGAGGAACAGTGATCGGTACAGGGGACGGCTCCGAGACCTTCGGGTCTGGAGGGGTCAATTTTCTAGCCAGAGCTGGATCCGAAAGCAACCTCTTCACCACCCTCTCAATGTCCTCATCTGATAGGGTCCTGGAGGATCTGATGGAGACTGAAGGGGAGGACCTCCTTCTCTCCAAAATAGGAGATGGTCTCAATGCCGGTCAAAATCTTCGGTATCGAAGACAGTCTCGGAACTGATGGAATGGACTGCACCGAAGATGAAGCAGAGTTGAAACCGGAACTCCTTGGTTCTGACGCTTTAGACTTTTTGGTAGGCTCCGAAGTCTGGGCCGATTATTTTCTCTCTGAAGATTTTAGAACTGCCTGACCAAGTTCCAGCTGTTTCTGGAAGGAACTGGTCATGAGACCCCTGTCAATAACTTCTCTTCCTTTCGTTCAACACTCTTGTACTAAAAGCATGACAGAAGGTGCAGGGTTCCTGTAAATGGGCTTCGCCCAGACAATATACGCAACTGGTGTGACTGTCTGTAAGAGACATTTTCTGCACAAACCTGTCGCATTTTTTGAAGCCTGAAGGGCGATGATCCTTGTGATCCTTGTCTTTATCTTTAAACATTGTTAAGCACTAAAAGTGTAAGAAGAACATTTTTTTTTTCATATTGTAACAGTCACACACACAGGGAGGAAAGGCCCTCTAACTTACAGGCACTGCGGCCCTCTAATTTAAATGGGCTGTACAGTCCTAAGGGGGGAATAGGGGTTGAAAACTTTCAAAAACAGTTGCACAATACAGAAGAAACTATTAAGATATATATAAGATAGAAAAAGGTGGTAGAGAAAAGGACTAAAGTAAAAAATCATTTTACTTGGCCTTTGAGCCAGTAAGACACAACCTCGAAGCTTTTGCAGCAAACAAGATCTGGGGAATTGCCATGAGGAACCATGGTATAGGGGCTAGCCTTGAGCCAGTAAAAGCTCTCATGCTTTAGTATTGGCCGAGTCTGAGCCGAATATCTGCTCTGAACCCATCTAGCAAGAATTACGGAGAGATAGGACTACATAATATCTAATATCTCAGAACAAGAAGGAACCGACTCAGCAGATGGACACCCTCCACAGCTTGAATAAGCAAATTAGATACTTGTAAAGTTCTCTAAAGCCATTTACAAAGCTTAACTGACATCCCTAATTAAGGATCATCACAAGGCATTCTTTAGCTACATCAGAAATCTAAAAGGGAAGGGCCAGCTTTGTGCAGAACTAGTAGTGGATGGTACCACTCATACGGACCCTGAGGACATCCCCAACCTGCTAGCAGACAGATTTGGTGCATTTCTTCTACTTAGTAGCTCCAAAGAGCAGGACATAACTACACTGTCCATAGTCAGAAGCATAGCCTCTATAGGATCAGATAGCATCCCAGGCTGCCTAATAAATAGTCTAAAATAGGACCAAGTGGAACCGCTTGGCACTCTCAGCCACAATGTAAGTACTGACTTTGTCCCAGCAGAGTGGAAAACAGCAACAGTAATTCCCTTGCACAAAGGGGGCCCATCAATCGATGCGGGGAACTACAGACCCATAAGCCTAACCAGCCTTATCTGCAAGGGCATGGAGAGGATCATCATGGACCTTGTCAACAAAGACATGGGTGACTCAGACTCTTGACTTGACTCAATTTGACTTTAAGGGTAGATCATGCTTATTAAACCTGGTGGATGACTTTGAGAATGTGACAAAAGCCTTGGATGAAGGCAAAACAGTACATGCAGCCTGTGTTGACTTAGCCAAGGCTTTTGACACAATCCCTGACTCGCGCATCATTGAGAAACTCTGACATCTGGGAATTGTCAATAGACCGGTAGCCAACTGGCTCACTGACAGAACGCATACAAAGTTGGGGATTCCACCTCTACCAGCAGACCAGCTACCAGTGGTTTATCACAAGGATCTGTGCTGGGCCCCCTACTGTTTGGAATCTATTACTCAGAAGTCCAGGTGAAAACAGATGGCCTGCGGCTTATCAAGTTCGCCGATGACTGCATACTGGGTGCAGTCAGTCCCCTAATGTTTACATACTAGAAAAAGGGCTTACACCCACGATTGCTGCCAAAGCCATGGACTTAACATATTCTTTATTTTGCATTTAGTTTAACCTTTTCAGCAAAGGGGAAGTCCCTACAAATTACAGTATTAACAATACCCCCTTTGGCTCAAACCCAGTGGTGAGAGATTTGGGAACATGGGTTGATAGCAACCTTAACTTTGATCAGCGTATGTCCACAGTGGTAAGGAAGGCTTTCTACATTTTGCACCTCATAAGTAAGGGAATTGCATTCAGAGCTAAGGATGTTATAACTCCCCCTGTAGTCATCCCTCATCAGACCACTAATAGAGTACAGCACTCCCTTCTGTGTGTAACTCACCAGACTCCTGCTACAGCAAGAGAGACCTCAAAGGTTTCTCACCAAGAAAATTCGTGGCCTTCAACACTTGACCTATATGGACAGACTGAAGGCCCTGTCTCTGTACTCTGTGTCTTATTGACTGCTGAGAAGCGACTTGTGCCCGGCTGACAGAGTAGTCTCGAACTCTGCCCTAATGGAAATGCTGCACAAGCGCAAGTCAAATGGGACAAGATTCATTCACTCTAGGGATCTTAATAAAGCCTGCTACATTAACAAGACCTGCTGAGGAGATTGGCATGTCACCCAGAGATTCCCACTCCTTGGAACAAACTCCCAGCTAACATTAAATAGAGCTCTTCAATGCTCAATGACCCTGTTTAAGTGCAACTTGGACAACTTGATTGGAGACTGTGTTTGTCCTGGAGGTGTCCCCTCTGTCCCTCTTGCGTAAGGGCAGTCGGTGCTGCTCAGACTCGCAATGCAAATCTGGACCATACAACTTGGTTAATAAGGGCTAGTCTTATAAAGGCCCTAGGGCCTATAGCCTAGTAACCACCTGTGAACCTATAAATTGGTATTGGAGTTTACTTTAACTGAAACTATCCATCACCTTGTTTTCTTTCCTCGACTCCAAAAGTGGAGTGGGGATACTGGATACCTTGGATGTCCACAGATAACCCTGGTACTACATTGACAGTGCAAAATCGTTCATCTTTGGATCAGTTCATCTCTTGTGAAGGAAAAAGGAGACAACCAGTGTCTAAACAGATTTGTATCTAAATGCTAGTCTCCCACAGCAAACCATTCCAGGCAGGGTCAAGGCTCAAACCCATTCTACTGGGTTAGGGAGAGATCATTTGTGAAGGCCCAACCCTTAGTTTCTCAACCTTGAATTATTGCATTTCCTCTTGTCCCACTTGACCCGAAGAAAAAAATTGCATTTTATTCATCTGCTTTTACTGTATTCATGTCTTTTCCTACTTTACTTTATTTTGTTGCTTGTTCTTAAGTATTCAGTTGGATTTATTACACTGCATTTATTGCTGCTTGTTAGTAGCCTGATTTAAATTGTAATTGTTGGTCTAAGCCTTTTGGTTTAAGCACTTTGGTTTCAGGCCAGTTATTTTACATTAGGAAGGTTTGTGGTCTACACTCTTGTGGCAAGGGAGATAGCTTGCATCCTTCTAAGTTGGGGAATTGCTGGTTGAAGGCTTATTGTGCCTACTTGAACTGTTTTTCTGAAATGGGTGCACCTTGTTTGCTGTAGTATAGACTAGATTCAGACTTGCTTAATTTAGCTATGTTTGTGTAACTTGAGCTTTAATCCAGGCCATCTTTTTTGAAGAGGGTTCCCTGCACTCTCGTGGCAGGAGTGTGCAGTTGGAACTCATCTGATTTTAGGTTGCTGGAACAGGGGTCAGTTGTAGCTTTTTTATTGGTTAATTTGTTTAAATCCGTTTGGTCTTGTTTACCGCAGTTGTATTTAAGTGCGTTTTTGTTCTCCTGTGCTAAATTGACCTAAACGGAGTTTAAATATCTTTTGCATAGTCTGATTACAGACTTTGCTGTATCCAGATCTGTTTGTGTCATTCCTGTGTTTATGCTACACCATCTTGTGTTGGCCAGGGCCTGCCTGCACTTGGTGGGAGTAACTGAACTGGTTGGAATTGGTCTGGCATAGGGTATTCAGCTAAAAGTTCAGGGACAAGGGTTGATTGGTCAGTTCCAATGTTTCTGTTTTACTTTAGTTTTTGTGGTATTTAAACCCTACATTTGCATGGGTTTGTTTGTTTGTGTGTTGTGCACTGCCGCTGCTCTGTTTTAGCCCTTGGCAAGGTATCTCCGCTGCATTTTGTTCGCTTACTAGCACTCCTGTGTAAACGAGGACCTTGCTTGCAGCTACTGTATTGATTTTTTTTATCCGGCCCTACTCACACCTATAGGTACTCTGGATAGTGCCCACTCTACTGTCTTACACAGATTCTGACAAACACAGACTCACAATTTCCTATGGTTTTTCCTGGTAGTTTGGTTGATTTGGGCATCCTGAGACAGTGTAGCAACTGCCTTATGTACATAGACAACCCTCCACTACTACTACTACCACTACCACGACTACCACCACTACTACCACCACCACGGAACACAATATGTGAGAGATCTAGATTACATTAAGAATCTAGAATCCTTGCTGTCTCAGTCATAAGCCAGTACATATGACAATAAGAAGGTTGTCTCTGCAAACACAACAAATGCCACACCTGTACAACACACACCTACATATGCAAAACGTCTCAACAAAAACATACCTAAACAAGAGACATCTGAAGCAAAAACACACACGCACATCACAACCCACAGCACCAAGCACCACAGACAGTACACACACCTGTGTATCCGTCTCCAAGGCCCAGCCACAAACCCAACATACTAATCATAGGAGATTATCGTGACAGACACAGATGTGCCCCTCACCAGGTTAGACAAGGAGAAAGTTCTGGTAAGTTGCTTGTCAGGTGCTAGAATCCAGTGTCACGCATGCACTCAAGTCTCTTAACAGATACTGTCATGACTGTCATAGTCCATGTTGGTGTGAATGACCCAAGACGTATCTCTCTGGACTGTATTAAGAGACCTGATTGAGCTTGCTGAAAGTGTCCCAGGCAGGTATGTCCCTAGCCTTAAGCAGCATCCTACTGGCACCTAGAATGATGCCTCAGTACAAATGGAAAATGATTGACTTTAACTCATTCACTACAGCGGAGCTCAGGAGGTTTGCACAGTCGCATCCAATGGGTGGAGCTTAAGCCTTCTGACAATCTGATTTTGTCCTCACATTTCAAACAAATGTTCATATCTCTGAAAACACTGGGGTTATGAAAAGTGTAAATGGCAAACTCTTCAGCACAAAATATTTTTATAGTGATGGTACCCTTTAGGTTCTAGGTCTTAAACTGAATTCTATAAGTTACAGTAGCTGCAGTAAGTATTGTGTGTAATATTTTGTAAACAATTTACAGTATCTCAGCAACCACACAGGTTGTGCACATACGGTCAGCAGCATTTTATTCCTCTAGCAGAAAGCTTTCATATGAGGTGAAGTTTTGTCTTACTTGGAGACTGAGATATTTAGAAAAAATTATGAAAATTGTTTTATATTAATTTATATAGATATAATTAATATCTATTTACTTGCACTAGACATGGGTCAAATATTAATGCAGCGGAGTTTGCCTTTGTGTAAGTTTTAAGATGAAATCTTTTAAAACCTTGTAAATAGCATGGTTTTGGAATTATCTATGTAAATATGAACAAGCGATATTTGACGCCTAACAGTAGGAGTTGACTGCAGATGTATTTATTTATTTTATTTATTTCAGTATGATGACCGGGGAAGTCCACTGGGCTTTGAAAGGCCCATTTTCAGTGGAGGCCCGGGGAGATAAGCTCCATGATGCAATTACAGGAACAAGGCTATTACAATTCAAAAAATGTTAAAAATATTATCAATAGTAAGTTAGATCCATCATTGAGGACATTGTTCAAAACAACAGACTTATACATATTACAGTAATGTAATCACTTACTGTATATATTTTAGTATATGTCTTAACATTTGTTTTACTATTGTTCACTAGGGACATAGTAAAATTGTTAGTATAGTTTATTTAATAAGTGTATGTTACTAGTTTATGTGGCTTCTGCAGCTATATACTTTGAAGTAGTACTGACTGATTTTAATTAATTTTAATTAACTAATTGGATGATTGACGCTATTATTATATGATTGATTTATTAATTAGAGCATTTTGCTGTATATAAGGATCATGGTCTTGCTGAATTATTAGATCTGAAGAAGCATACAGTGTGTACGCGAAAGCGCTCATCCCTGTGTTTGTTTTGAATAAAGAAGTCTTTTTTCATCATCGTGGTGGTCGATACTCTGGTTTGTTTTACTGCATCTTTTATATTTTGCGGAGGAGACCTTTGGGAGCCAGCTGAGGTTGTGTTTTTGGTTCCGTATTTCTTCTTTTCTACACTCAGCTGCCTTCACATGATGGATGTTTCTACGGTAGAACTGGACTATGTGCCTGACAAACAAGTTTTGGTAAGGAAATGGAATGCTCTAACGGAGTCGAAAGACAACCCCTTACTTAATATTGAATTTACAATGTCAACTACAGCTTTAGATAAAGGTAATGTAGACATACAAAGAGAATTCAATACTATGTATAAAGAACTTGAAAATATACTCTGTAGATTATACAGGCTCACTTGGCAAAGACGACACTTAGAAGCCTGCTTACATTTCAAAGTCATACCCAGGGGAATGAGAGTTCTTTGTATGCCAACTTATGGCGAAAACCATCTGGAGCTCCTAAGAAGATGGCAACAACTGAATCTAGACCTTGGGTTCATTCATATAAGATTACTTATTGACTATTTCCTACCTATAGAAAAAGAACTGACTTCTAAAGCTGAAACTTTGTTTAAAGAAATTTCGACTAAATTTAAAGGGGAAATGTTTCTTCAAAGATTGGACAATTTATATAGTCAAGTGTCTGCCTATGGTGATAAACTTCAACTGGTGAAATCACGAAAACTTCAAAGAGATCACATTGATTTCCATAACGGCCAGGTATTTGTTTGGCCCAGGTATCGTGATACTAGAGTGGAACTTGTTAATACTGACAACACACAAGAAGAACATATTACTGTTGTTAATGAAGTGAGGGCTTCGAACACTCAACAAAACATCTCCCTTTTAAGAGATCCAGTCTCTAGAGATGATGTAGCGTCGTCGCGTTTAACAGCAAATACTGTGGCTCATGACATCATAGACACTCCCCTTCCCAACCAGCAAGCGTTAGAAAGACAGAATCAAAGCATATTGGGTGCGAAACCTAAAGTCAAACAAGGAAGTCTAGAGGGTTTTTTTACCGTTACCAGTAAAATTTCAAAGGATATCTCAAAGCAGGTCCAACAGCCGAGGGAGAAAAAAAAGGAAGTTCTCAGGCGAACAACCAAATCACAGGAACCGAATGAGAGATCGACCAGTTTAATTTTTAATTTATCTAACCGGATCCTTACAGAGACTGAGAACACCCTACTAAATAAAGGACTCTCTTTTGTACCGGCGCAGGTTAGTAACATCAGTGAAATTCTAATTGACTTGAGACTTTTTACACGTACGATTGCTTTGAAACATTTCCTTAGTAAAAATAAACCCTCTGAAGCTGCTAAAGTAACGTGCTCTGAATTTAAAAGGAAAAGCACCTTTACACCGACATTGCCACCGGTAGTGGAATGTTTTATGAAAGCCTGTGAAAATGACTTTTATTGTTATTTTAAGAATTTTAGAACTAAAGAGCTGTATACTAACGTTTCACACATGGAATGGGAAATGATTTACTCTTTACAGCGTGACAATGATATTGTCATAAAACCGGCTGATAAGGGAGGGGGGATAGTGCTATTAGATAGTCAGATATACAACAATAGTATGCGAAGTATGTTGAATGACGTTGATACATATACTAAAATAGAACAATCTGACTTAGAGAGATTGATTTATGAGGTACATCAGGAACTCTACGACTAATGTGTAGGCAAATAGATCATGAATTATATTCCTATTTTTTGGTGGAACACCCTAGAGTTCCATACATAAAGGGTTAGCCCAAGGTGCATAAAAACATATTACCACCTCCTTTACGTCCCATAGTAGTTGGGAATGGATGGATTACAGAAACTTTGTCTGTCTATGTTGAAAGGAAATTAAGACCTCTAGTTACTGATATTCCTTCCATACTAAGACACGTTTCAATTGTTAGATGACCTAAATGTTTTTGACCAAGGCCTTCCTACAGACTGCCTCTTAGTAACTATGGACGTCAAGAATCTTTTCACATCTATACCCAATAGCTATGGTACAGATGCTATCAGATGCCTTATTAAAGACCGTAATAAATTTGGTAGCAATGACCAGATTTTACTTAATGCTTTGTTAGATCTAATATTAAGTAATAATGTTTTTATGTATGATAACTATTTATTTTTGCAACAGTGGGGAGTGGCTATGGGCACTCCCTGTGCTAACACCTACACAAACTTAGTCGTTTATTATTGGGAATGTATGCATCTTTTTAACAACATAAACTTTCAGAACGTACTGCTATATAAGCGTTTTGTGGATGATGTCCTTATATTTTGGAAAGGCACTATAGATGAACTCATGGCTTTTGTAGAATATTTGGAATCAACTACATCTTTCTTTTGATTTACAGTTGAATATTCCTACATTAAGATAGATTCCCTAGATATTACCATCAGAAAGGATGAACAAGGTTTTTTACATACTTCTATTTATAGGAAATCTTGTTGGAAAAATACACTTTTACAATTCAATAGCATGCATCCTAGGCATGTATTTCATAATATTGTAAAGAGTCAATTTATTAGGATTAATAAATTATGTAAAGATGCTGATGATCTATCTACACAAATTCATTTATTAGAGCAGATGTTCATAGAGAGGGGCTATGACCCGAAGATGGTATATTCAATAAAACAATCTCTCAAGCCATCAGAAATATTGTATAATACTAGAGATAAAACTAATGTCACACAGGGTATTTATATACCTAGGAAATATGTGGTTAATTTCAGAACTAGATTTACTAGTGATAATAAAGGTATTACCAGTATCATAAATAAAAATTGGCACATTCTTTTAACAGATATAGAGATTAAGAAATTAGTAGGAGACCTGCTTTTACATATACTAATAGTAAAAATCTTAAGAGGTTATTATGTATAGAAAAATCTAATGATAGAGAAAGGAGCTATTATGAGGGCTCCACACAATAAACTAGGGACATACCCATGTAATGCTTGTAACATGTGCGCCCACATTACAATAGAACAAGTTTTTGTACACCCTTCAATTGATTTTATATTTAAACCTAATTTTATAGCTAGTTGTGGTAGTGTCAATCTAATATACTTAGCTGACTGCCAAAATTGCAAGGCGTTTTATATAGGTATGACAACAAGGTTGTTAGAATTTATAATCACCTATATGATATCAAGAAAAATGATCATAATGCCTTATCCAAGCATGTCAGCAGTAATCCTGGACATACTTTTAGATTTAGAATATTACAACTTGTCATGCCTAGCAAAAGGAAAGGTGACACTTTTAACGAACTAGAGAATATTGAACTAGGTTGGATATTACGTCTTAAAGCACATTATCCACCTGGGTTAAATCAATACATTAGTATTAGATCTTCGTTAAAAGGACGGAGCTTGAAATAATTTACCTCCATTTTAATTTTGTGTTTTATATTAAATTGTTTTATTATATATGCTTTATTCCTAATGAATATAGTGGTTTATTTTTAAGCTATATTAGATTATAAGGTAAAAGACTATTTATAATTATAACTATATTACATATTAATTAGCTCCATGCCTCTTATGATTTTAAAAAGACACATCTCTCCTTTATGTAAGATCATTTTAAATTTGGGCTTTAGGTATCCATTGACACTTTTGAGGTTATATATACATGTATAATTTATATGGATTTAGTCTTAGTCCAGTTCAATAACTGTAAATATAACATTAGAATAAGGCTTTGAACATATATAGTTTCTTATATACATACCCTATATATGTATGTATTTATATATATCTTTACAGCTATCAAAGGTTCATGTATACATTGATTTGATTTGAAAAATACACAATGAAATGAAGACATTTATATATTTATATTTATGATATAATTTTAAAATATACACTATCTAATGGTCTGTCTGACATCACTTACTGTATATATTTTAGTAGGTCTTCACATTTGTTTTACTATTGTTCACTATGGACATAGTAAAATTGTTAGTATAGTTTATTTAATAAGTGTATGTTACTAGTTTATGTGGCTTCTGCAGCTATATACTTTGAAGTAGTACTGACTGACTGATTTTAATTAATTTTAATTAATTGGATGATTGACGCTATTATGATTGATTTTATTAATTAGAGCATTTTGCTGTATATAAGGATCATGGTCTTGCTGAATTATTAGATCTGAAGAAGCGTACAGTGTGTACGCAAAAGCGCTCATCCCTGTGTTTGTTCTGAATAAAGAAGTCCTTTTTCATGATCGTGGTGGTCGATACTCTGGTTTGTTTTACTGCATTATCAATAGTAAGTTAGATCCATCATTGAGGACATTGTTCAAAACAACAGACTTATACATATTACAGTATGACTTAGTGAATTTAGCTGGTCAAAACAACCGACACAGTACATGTTACAGTACAACTTAGTGAATTTAGCATAAGTAGATGTAAGAATAAAGTATGTCTAGTGGTAGTGAAAATTTGCTCTATAAGCAGAGTGAACATAGTATAGTATTTACAGAGAATGTATTAGTAATAAAGAGGATGCAAGATATGAGCAGTGTGTTATGAATTGCAAAGTGGGAACTCATGTGGGTGAAGAGCAGGGGCAAATCCACTTGGAGGGTAGATAAAGAGTGAAGGAGGGATATGAAGTTGGGATATGCAGTGTTTCGAAGGGGGGGGTGAGTTCCAAAGTTTGGCTATAGAGTAAGATAGGAAGTGGCCAGGGGGCCTAGAGGGTTTGTGAATTTGTAATAGGTTTTGGTTTTCTGACCGAAGTGGGCGATTTGGAATATAGGGGAATAAGGTGGAGGAGAGAGCTGGACAGCTATATGGTTTGAAGATGAGTTTGTGAGCTGTGGAGAGTTTTAGCAGGTTTAGGTAGTTTGGTAACTCAAGCCATTGAAGGGATTAAAGAGAGGATTGAAGAGAGATGCACCTGAAGGTATCACTCGGATGTAATGAGTTAACAGTTGGCTTAGTTTCTTGGTGTCATTCCAAGGGAATCCAGTATAGGCTGACAGCCTGGGAGGACATGATTGACAGATCACGATGCTTTCCCAGAGATGGCCTTCATCAGTCTCCCCCTGGGCATCAGGCTTCTGGCAAAAGCTCTTGCCTCCCCCATAGTGCCTTTTTTAGGCAAAGCCATGAGCACAAAATTACCAACATGAAAGATTCTTCTAAAGGAAATTTAAAGGTCTTTCTGTGAAACGCTAGGAGTTTTAGCATGAAACTTCACTCCTTGCAATCATTCCTCACCCTGGAGCATACTGACATTTGTGCAGTCACTGAAGCCTAATTCACAGCTGCAGCGAGCACACCAGCCTTACCAGGTTACTCATCCTACCATACTTTCTGACCCCAAATGGAGGGCTACAAAGCCAAAGGAGGTGTAGTTTCAATATTTATCAAATACATACACACCTCCAGGCTGGTCAAACGGTATGACACATGGGAGAGGCTTCAAGTGCAGCAAATATGGGTTAATGCCTAGCTGGGAGTTTATCTATTATGCCCAAGTAGGGAATAATGTTGAAGACTTTGGCTAGGTCAAGGTAGGCGGGTGTGGTGTCTCAGCCATGACTCAGGACACCCACTCCAACCTGTCTGGACTTGAAATCCATCAAGATTCAACATTCTAGCCTGACCCTGGGTGACTTTAACTACCCAACCATAGAGTGAAAGACCTATTCTATTCCAAACATGAATGCCCAGAGATTCCTTGACTTCAGTGCCAATGCATTGGATCAGTTGGTTGACACCCCCTGGCCCTGGTACTAACCAACATGAGTAGCCACTGTAGCAACCCTACGGTGTCATCCTCCTTTGAAAGTGATGACTTAACATCTTACAAAGTCACCATCTACCCCCTGCCCCCCCAATCAGGATCAAATAAAATTTTTCCAAAGCCACCATCCATTCAGTTGGAACTAGCGCTAATGTCCAAGCCTACACCAAAAAACTATGAGCACCTACATAGCTGTATGGACTCAGCAATACTTAACGGGACCAAGTCATCTTCCTCAAGGAAGAATAAACCTGGTAGACAGCAGCAATAAACTCTATAATAAAAGGAAAACATTGCGGTATAGGACAAAGAAGGAGCAAGTGCAGAGTTGGAAGCAATCTCTCCTTTGTCTGAACAAGCAAATAAGTTCACTGGTGAAATCCTCTAAGGCGGAGTCCAAATTGGCCACGAAGGACCATTACTAGGCCTTCTTCACATGCGTCCGCAATCTCAAAGGTAACACCCAAATCTGCTCTGAATTGGTGGTCAAGAACACCACATACACAAATGCCATAGATGTAGCCAACCTGCTGGTAGACAGGTTCAGTGAAAATCCCCCCCCCCCCCCGTCTCCCCATCACTAAGCCAGGACAATCCCCAGCACTTGCCCCCACTCCAATCTCCCAATCACTAAGCCAGGACATCCCCAGCACCTGCCCCCCCCTCCCCTCATCACCAGGGAGCAGGTCTTTAATATCCTCTCAAAGGCAAAAAATAGTCTCCATGGGACCCGACAACATCCCTGGCTGCGTCCTACATAAACTCTGGCATGAGCTCTCAGCTCCATTAGGCACCCTGTTCAATTAAAGCCTGAGCACTGGCTTCATCCCAGCCGAATGGAGGACTGCTACTGTCATTCCTTTACACAAAGGTGGAGTGTCCACTGACCTAGGCAATTATAGGCCATCAGCCTCACTAGCCTGATCTGCAAGCCATGGAAAGCATCATGTCCTTTATAAACATGGACTTTGGCAACCTCCAAACGCTTGACCCCCACAGTTTGGTTTTGTCAAAAGGAGATGGTGCCTGTTAAACTGGGTCATCATCTTCGAAACAGTCATCAAAAGCCACGGACGAGGTGAAGACTGTGCACACCGCGTACCTTGACCTAGCCAAAGCCTTCAACACTATTCCACACTTGGGCATAATTGATAAACTCTCCCAGCTGGGTATTAACCCATATATTACTAGGTGGGTAGCTAACTGGCTCACTTATGGAACCCACTCAGTCAAAATAGGGGAAGCCATCTCTAGTAGTAGACCCGTAACGAGTGGTGTACCCCGAGGATCGGTCTTGGGGCCTCTCCTGTTTCGGATATACTTTTCTGAGGTGCAAGCCAAAACCAGTGGTCTGTGGCTGACCAACTTTGCAGATGACTGCAAGCTGGGACTGTCTTAAATTCCCTTAGTGGTATGAATATCCTGTAAGAGGGCCTTACCCAAACTGACTGGTACCAGCAGCATGGCGTCAAACTGAATGCCAAGAAATGTATTATCCCCTTTGGGGGAAAATGGCATCCCCACTAATTATCACATTAATAACAATGTACTAAGCACGCAAGTAGTCTTGAGGGACTTGGGCACCCAGGTTGATAGCAACTTGACTTTTGGCCACCATGTTTCCTCCGTTGTAAGGAAGGCTTTCTACATGGCCCACCTAATAAGCAAGGGTATTTCATCTAGAAACAAGGTCATAACATCCTTGTACTCCTCTTATCAGACCCATTATAGAGTACAGTGCCCCCTTCAGCATGTACCTTGCCAAGCATAGCAGCAGCTGGAGAGACCACAGAGGTTCCTGACCAGGAAAATCCAGGGTCTCAAACATTTGTCCTATAGAGAGAGGCTAAAAGCCCTGTCCCTCTATTCAAGTCTCATACAGACTGCTCAGAGGTGACCTGTGTCTGGCATACAAGGCCATCTGATACCTGGCCTTGATGGAGTTGCCGCATATCCATAAGTCAAAATCCACTCTAGGTTTAGGCCTTGTGTAAGGGTTGCCAGTCTGTGACATTAATAGAACTTGGTGGGATAGATTTGTGTCCCACAGACTCCCTCGTCTGTGGAATAGACTTGCTGTCCATGTTAACTAGAGTACCTCTCTAGTCCTCTTTAAGAGGAACCTGGACGACTGGATAGGAAACAGAAAATACACCCCTGGGATCCCACCTGTTTCCCTGCTGGACAAGGGAAACCGGTGCTGACTTTGTGGGAACATGGGCAAAATTCTTGGCTAGGCTTATAAGGGCCTCTGTACGAATAGCCTAGTATCATCCTGTGAGCCTATGAAATTTACTGGTACCTTTTAAGAAGCTATCCAAGGGCTTGCACAAGTGTGGAAATACTGAGGATGTGCAAGCTTGACTGCCATTTTGTAAGCAGTTGAGATGTAAGCATGTATGTATGCAAGATCTGTCTGTTAGCCAGTTTGTATTTTATGGTGTTCCTATCCATCCTGATGTGTTTCTATGTATTAAAGTATCAAGACGAAATGCCGCGCCTGGTCATCTATGAGACTGAGATGAGCGACATGGTGTCAGAAGTGGCATGTCTAAAGGACATGAAATTAGAGGTGGCATGGCTAAAACTGCGTAAAGCACTTGCTAGGAACTGGAGGAATATAGAAGAATGAATCATTCCTATAATGTACATACTTTGCAAGACAGGTCATAAACGAATTTCAGATATTAAAGTTGCTGAGCTCCATTTCTTATTCTTGTATATGAAACGGAGCATACAGGACATTCTAAATTATATTCGCATAAACCGATGTGTACAATATTGATAAAATATTCAAATTACTATGGAAAATGTTTGAAAAAGTCCGAATTGCATAAAACAAAAGGGAGACTACCGCATTTTCACTAAGCATGTGTTTTTCTGTATTAAGCAAAGATATAGTTGTCCGTGTATAAAGTGTTCTCATGTTTATGCAGTGTTAAAGTAAAGCTGTTTCACAAAAGTAAAGCCATTACAGGGCATAATTTGCCAAGTACAGTATTTCAAAGAGTTTATTATGCATTTGAATGTTATAAGCTCACAGAACAGTTTGTTCGTAAATAAGTGCAAGGGCCATATTTTCAGTGTTTGTACATACTTCGTGGGCATGCTTGATGGATTTTGAAAACCCAGTGCACTTGTGTTTGACCGTAATATTGCTGAGAACTGGAGAGTGTTTGAGCAAGATTTTGACATTTTCATACAGGTTGCATTTTCTGATGATGACTGTACAAAGGCATTTATTCTACTTTAATTTAGCTGGGTCAGAAGCCATAGTATGCACCTGCTGTCTATACAGGAGAGGGGAGGGGAGGAAATGTCCTATTATTGTGCAGGATGAGTCAAGGGAGGTCCCAGAGTGCTGAAAATGTACATTTAGAGAAATGTGTAACCCCCAGACAAATGTTACAATGGAAAGGAATAAGGGATCAAAAGCCTGGTGAAAGTTTAGCAGCATATATAACTGACATGAGAAACCAGGCTAAAATGTGCAGATTTGGTGATTTAAGGGATGAGTTGATAAAGGACGGACTTGTGTGGTATAAAAGATGATGCTTTGAGATTTTGCTTTTGACAGTGATTTAACTAAATAAGGCCATTGAGACTTGTCGGATATGAGCTCACAGAAAAGCACACAAATATGCTTACAAATGAGTACAGCTCTAGAAGGCACAGTGACAAAGCTCATGTTGATAGTATGTAGCACGTTATTTAAAGGAACGGGCCCAAGCAAATGTCAGCAACAGTAGCCCTTGCAGCATTCACTGGTAAACCCCAGTTTTCCAGCAAATTCCAGAGTTCGCATGGTCTCCGTGAAGTATGAGCGAGTCGGTAAACTCAAATTGTAGGCTCCAACCTAGTTTCATTGCCAACTACTGTAATTGTGGTGGAAGTCATGAATCTAAAAGGGAAAAATGTTTAGCTTTTGGTCAGCAGTGCCACAAATGCAGTAAATGGGATCATTTTAAAAGGTTTTGTAAATCAAAAGGCCCACATTCTTTTATTCAAAGGGAACATTTTAAGAAATGAGTTTTAGAAAGCTGCAACCCTACTCTCTGTTAATGGTGTCAGTGCTATATGAAATGGTTCATTCTTTACCCTTTAATGTACTGCATTAAGTATTTTGCACTGTCTGGATAAATGGCAAACCTGTAGTGCTCAAAGTTGACATGTTCCAAGTGCAATGTTAGCAGAAACATTTGCTAGTGTGTTATGGTGAAAGGGTTGAATTGGCAAGGTGTGTGAAGGTTGTTGCTTATGGAGGTGAAGAATGTTATTCAGCTGGAAGATGTTACGACTTATTTTTATGTGGTTGAGGCATGCCCAGTTATTAGGGCTCAGAGACCATTTGAAAATGGGACTGCTTTCATTTAATAAGTCCACCATGTTAGCTTAAAAGACCACTGCTAATTTCACCCAGTACGTTTTTGTTACCTATGCTGATCTTTTTGAAGACAAGTTAGACGAACTTCCAGTTGTATACTCCATGAAGTTAGACCCAGAGGTCAGTCCAGTAATCAGGCCAGCACATAAAGTTCCAATAGTCCTGCAGGACAGAGTCAAAGTTGAGTTAGATAAAATACTGCAATGATGTGTGATTTGTCCAGTCGAAACTCCAACTGAATGGGTATCTTCCATGGTGGTAGCTCATAAGAACACCAAAGATGACATCAGAATATGTATTAATCCACAAGATTTGAACAAAGCATTAAAAAGACCATCATCCAATGTGCATAGTCGAAGTGGCAGCCTTGATGCCAAATGCCACTTTTTTTGTCTTGGATGCAGAGAGTTTATTTTGGCAAATTTAGCTTGACAAGAATCATTGCTCACTACGTTGAGTAAGTTTGGCAGGTGCAGATTTTTGAGTGCCATTTGGGATAAATTCTGAAAAAGTGAAGTGTTTCCGCGTGCAGTTGAGCAAATTTTTTCTAGGTATACTTGCGCTATTATAGTAGACTATGTACTAGTAGGAAGTCATGGTAAAGCTGAACATGACTGAAACCTCAGAAAAGGGCATGTCAAGTGAATCTTAAGGTCAGTCCACAGAGATGCAAATTCAGGCTGCAGGAAGTTGCTTATGTTGGTCATTTGTTTACCTGTACAGACCTTTAACCAGAGCCTTCAAAACAGCCATTCTTGCGATGCCAGCTCTAGACAATGTTCAAGCCCTACAGAGTTTTCTTGGCATGGTTAACTACTTAGGCAAGTTCATTCCACACTTTAGCAGACTTTCAGCACCACTCAGAGAGCTGACACATGAAGATGTATCATGGTCTTGGCTAGGGCAACATAAAGAACATTTGAAGTCCCGAAACAATTCTTTGATTTCATCATTTCTAACATCCTAGACCAGCTTGCCTAATCCCCCACAAACGGAGATGCAGTCTGAACTTGGTTCTCACCAACATGGGTGACTGTTGCACCACTCCCTTAGCATGTTCTTCCCTGGTGAGATCAGATCTGACCGTCTCATTCAAAGTTTCTTCCCTGGTGAGATCAGATCTGACTGTCTCATTCGAAGATTCTGTCACCCCCAGCTGTAACCAGGCTAAAAAACTTCTCAAAAGCTGACTATAACCTTGTAAGGGAGGGTATTGGTAGCTTCACACGACTGCTTCCTATAGAGGATGGAGACAACTATGGTGAACAGTATGGCACTGTAGTATCCAACACATATACAACTGCATGAACTTTGCCAAACCCAACAGAACTAAAACCTGCTCCTCAAGGAAACACAAACCCATCTGGTGGACATTCTCTATCAGCAAGTTTTACAACAAAAGGAAGAAACTGTTGTCCAGGGGTAGAAAGGAACAAAATTCCAAATTGGGAAAATCCCTCCTCGGCCTCAAGCAAATTAGATCACTAGTGAAATTCTCCAAAGCCAATTATGAATTGAAACTAGTCTCTGAAACAAAGGGAAACCACAAAGTCTTCACTTACATTAGGAACCTTCATGGCAAAGCCCAGGTTTGTTACAAATTAGTACTTAATGGTACCACTTACACTGATACTGTTGACTTCGCCAATCAGCTAGCAGATAGGTTCAGCACAAACTTCACCCCCTATCCCCCGAAAAGGCCCATTTGACATCCCAGATACTTGTCCCACACTTCACATCTCCATAAATCAAGTGTTAAAGGCCTTATCCAAGGCAAAGAACACACATTCTGTGAGACTGTATAGTGTCCCAGGTTGTATTCTGCACCATCTCCAGCAAGAACTAGCTTCGCCATTGAGCACCCTGTTAAACCACAGTATGTACAGGCTTCATTCAGGCAGGGTGGAGAGCTGACATAGTCATCCCCTTGCACAAAGGTGGTGCCACTACTGACCCTGGAAACTGTTGCCCCATTAGCTTGACAAGTCTGATCTGTAAAGCCATGGAACGGATTATTATGGATCTCTTAAACCAAGGACACGGGCAGTCTCCAAGCACTTGACCTCACCTAGTTCAGATTTGTCAAGGGCAGATCTTGCCTGTTGAACCTGGTTAACTTCTTTTGAGACTGTAATCAAGGCCGTGGATGAGGGTAGAGTCAGTACATACAGCTTACCTTGATTTAGCCAAGGCCTTTGATGCAGTCCCCCACACTGGCATTGAAAAGCTAACGCAACTTGGCATAAATCCCTGTCTCATCAGGTGGATGGCCAACTGGCTCACCAATAGGACCCCCAAGGTCAAAATAGGTGCCTTCACCTCTGACAACAGACCTGTCACTAGTGATGTTCCCCAGGGATCTGTCCTGGGACCCCCTGCTGTTTGGCATGTACTTTTCAGAGGTCTAGGCAAAAATAAAAGGCCTGTGGCTGACCAAGTTCGCGAATGACTGTTAGTTGGGTGCTGTCATCGACTCCCCAAATGCTAACATACTGCAAGAGGGTGTCACAGTGACAAATGACTTTTGCCAAAGTCATGGCCTTAAGTTAAATGCAAAAAAATGTATTACCATACCATTTGGCAAAAAACGCTGCTCCTATGGATTACCACATCAACTGCAACCCCATAAGCACACAACCTGTTGAGAGACTTGGGTGCTCAGGTTGACAACAGTCTCGCATTCGATAGTCATGTAGTAGCAGTGGTCAGAAAAGCCTTTTACTTGGTTCATCTCAAAAGTAAAGGTATTGCCTCCAGAAAAAAAGGAGGATCTGATATTGTTGATCCTCGTTCATTCCTTATGCATGGGTATCAGTTCGAGCTCCGAACCGAGCCAGCCATGTTCCAAGCTCGTGTCAGCTTCAAACTCTCGAGCTAAACTCTTATCCACAATCCCCCTTTCCCTGTTACCTCCGATTTCGTTTGCCGCATCGCCATTTGGTAGTGTCAAGCTACTTCTCTTGAGCTAAGTACAGTAAATTGTTTAACTGCTTTACAGATTATTTTTCTGTCAGAAAAGTTCATATTTTGTCTCTTACCCTGTCGCATCTAGCGTTCATATTTTCTTAAGGTTTTTCTGATTTTCTTAACTACTTTTACCGCAAGGTATTCTCTTTACCATCGTTGGTAATCTTTTTCCCTTTTCTCTCTCATACCTTCGGGTACTCTCTTGTACCATTGTTATTGCTTTTCTATTAATTAATTTGCTGTCATGGCAGATAAAAAAAGGTAGTCTGGAGTTTAAGCAGTGTTCTGATTGTGGACACAAACTGCCTACTTGTGATGCACACTCTGTGTGTTTATTGTTTGGGAGCTTCCCATTTGTCTATTGACCCACCCTGTGCTATTTGGGAGAAATTTTCTAATGGAACATTGTTGGAAAGGAAGAAACCACCTGATACTGAAGGGACTTCTAAAATCTCCCTTTTCAGAGGCTATTTCTGGGTCTGAGGTCTCAACCCCTCCTGGAACCCATAAGAAAATGGATGTTCCTACTAAGGCTTAATCTTTGCCTTCGTCCTCGGCTGGGGACCTCCGCCAACCAAACCTAAAAAGGCTAAAGTTTCAGCTCCGGAGCTCTGTCAGCCCCAGTGATTTCGGTGCCTAGACCTTCGGCTCCACTAGTGATTTTGGCTGTGTCTTCTCCTGCAGCCTTCTATACATCGGCACCGAGGGGCTCCTCTGTTCAGACCATTACCACTGTATCGGCACTGACCGTTCAATCGGCGCAGACCTTGACCGCGTCAGCTCTGAGATCTTCCTTTGAACCAACGCCTTTATTGTTGACTCCAGTTTTGTCGGTTCCAGCTTTGGCACCGACAACCACTTCGGCACCGATCCCTATGTCTGTGCAGACAATGACCGCGGCACCGATGACTTCTTCGGTGCATTCAACAGTAGTCCAGTCTCTCTTGGCACTGTTGTCCTCGGTGCGGTCAGATGAGATGGGCATGGTGTCTGCCTCTTCTGTGGGACAGGCCTGTTTCTCCCTCAGTCTCCGTGAGGTCCACTAGAAGCCTTTCCGAACATGTGTTGCGTCTTGTGGACCAGGTGCTCTTGGCCAGAGGTATCCCACCCCTCATGAACTATCCTTCCTTGGGAGGTGATCACCCATCTTCAAAGACCCCTTCTTATTCTCCTCCTTCATTGCCTTTGAAGTCTATGGATATAGCAGTCTTCCCCTTCTGCAGTTCCCTTTATGGATCTCACTAAGGAACTGCAGTTGCCTTCGTTGCAGGAAAGTTTTGCTATGACCCAGGATGTCAGCTGAGACACTCGTAGCTTGCTGCTCCATAGCCATCTAGGGATTCCCGGTCGGCAAGCTGAGCCTCTTAGGGGAGGGGTGACCCCTGTCCTAGACATACACTCCTCTTCGGGTGGACCAGCCTTCCAACTGATGCAGCAGGCTTTCTCTGCTGCTGGCGATACTGGACTTGTCTATACCTCCGCCCTCCTCTGGTACACTGGTTTCACAAGTCGCATCTAGCAGACACCGGGTGCAAGGGCCGCAGGATATATTCCCTCAGGAATCCCCTTTTCTGTAGTCTTCTCCAGCTTCTCCTGCTGAGGAGATCCACCGGAAAAGTTAGTGTAAGAGGAAGCACATGGACTCCACAGAGGAGTCCCTCACCGAAGACATAGATTTCGATGAGGGGGAAAGATCCCCTTGGTCACCCTCAGAAGTATCCTTTGGTGATATCCTGAAACAGAGAGGTGACTGGCAGTTCTCTAATCCGACCTCTGAGGAATCTGTTACTGTAGGCCTTTCGCGCCCGGCCCCCTACCTCCTGGTTTACTCCACCTGCCGATGAACTTGTCTGGCTCATTGTGCAGCTTGGAAGACTCCTGATACCGTCTAAGCTATTCCCCGGAGGCCGGATAAGATCTTGTCCCCTCCTGCTTTGGATCCCCATTGGTCCAAAGGTCTTCCTCTGGATGCTTTGGTGGCGGCCGCAACAAAAAAGGATCTGGCAGAAGAAAGCCAGACTGGCCATCTGCTTAACAGAGTCCCGGGCCCTGGACAGGATAGGGAAGTGCACTTTTGCTTCAGCGACCTTTGCTATCCGGTCTCTGAATTATATGGCACATTTCACCAGGCTTCAAAGGGATCTGGTTTCTGAGCTCTCAAACCTTGGCTGGTGCCGTATCTGAGGTCTGTGACAGTGGCCTCTCAGCTGGCCACCAATGAGTCTATATCTGACTCCTCTATGCGACTGATACCTCACGCATCAGAAGGAGCGGCTAGAGCAGCGGGTTCAGCTGCGGTTTTGAGACTACACGCCTGGATGCGTTTGTGCAACTTCGCGGAACACTTTGTCTTCTTTTCTTAATGCCCCCATTGAGGCCTCCTCGTTGTTTGGGCCCAAAGTTAACAGCACACTGGCCAGATGTGAGCAGGACATTAAGACCCTTTCTTCCTTAGGTGTCAGTTATTCTTCCCCTCAACATGCTTTCTCCCAAAACCAAGAGTGGGAAGACCTGGTTCAAGAAATCTCGGGGTCCATTCCGTGACACACAGGCAGAGTTCTCCCCCAGAGGCAGAGGGGGAAACTCACAGGGAAGACTCTCCTTTCGGGGCAGAGGGGGAAACTCACGGAAGGCTCGCCTTTCGGGGCAGAGGGGCGGGGTCCGCGTAACCAGGGTTCCAGGGATTCTTTCCCTGGTTAATCCTACCAGTGCTCCTGAAGAGTGGCCAAACTCCTTTCCTCTGGAGGTGGTTGGGGGGACGTTTCTCCTTGTACCCTTCTGCCTGGCTAACCATCACCACCGATTCCGGGGTACAAAGGATTATAACCAAAGGTTATCATATCCCCTTCGATCTTTGTCCTGCCCCTTCAAAAACCTTCCCGACATTCCACCCAGTCAAAGGGAAGAAGCAGCACTAGAGATAGAAAAGCTGCTAAGAAAGAGTCTCATCCAAATAGTCCCTCCAGACCAGATAGGATCCGGATTCTACTCTACTATTTTTGGTGCCAAAGAAAACCAGGGACTGGAGACCAGTTTTGGATCTCAGTGTATTGAACAAGTTTGTGAGAGAGCAAATATTCCGGATGGTCACAATACAGTCTATCCTCCCGCTTTTGGAAAAAGACTGTTGGATGTGCTCTATAGATCAAGAGGCGTGCTACCACATAAAGGTGGATAGGTCATCGAGAAGATTTCTACACTTCCGTGAAGGAGCCAGTCACTACCAGTTTGAGTACTGCCCTTCGGACTCTCTACAGCCCCCAGAGTGTTCACAAAAGTGCATGGCAGTTGTCACAGCTCACTTGCGACTTCCAAGGATTCCAGGTGTTTCCATACCTAGACGACTGGCTCATTTCCACTCCCACCAGACATCTATTGGAAAAAGCCTTGGCATACTCTCTCCTCGCTGCTCAAAGATTAGGCATAACCATAAACTGGCAGAAGTCCAATCTCACCCCATCTCAGTCGACAGAATTCATAGGGGTTATCTTGGACACAAAAAAACTGCAGAGCTGCTATTCCAGAGCACAGAACACTAAGGATAAAGCAACAACTAATTCCAATCCTTTCAAAGGAAAAATCCACGGCTCACTCTGTTCTACAGCTGTTGGGTTCCATGGCAGCCTCCATCACCATTGTTCCCCTGGCTAGGTTTCACATGAGGCTTCTACAATGGTTACTGCTCACCCAGTGGTATCCCTTTCAGCATCCTCTTTCAGCCATGATTCGAGTAACCCACAGGTGCAAACAGGATTTAAATTGGTGGATAGGTTCATAGATTAGTACTAAGCTAACTGCCCTTTGCGAGCCATTTTAAGCCTAGCCAATTCTCCCTTGTGAGACTCAAACCCTGCACCTTGTGTTTGTAAGGCAAACACCTTAACCATTAGGCCATCCTCCCAACCCCCACACAATCTCTCACAGTGGTCTCGCCCCTTCTCCCCCCAGCAACCCAAGGCCACAGTGACCATGGACGCCTCCCTGATGGTGCGTGTGTGTGTGGGGGGGGCTATGTCAGGGACACAGTCCAAGGCACTTGGTCCGAACTGGAGGCCCATCTGCATATAAATGTTCTAGAGCTGAGGGCGGTGCTTCTGGCATTGCAAGCATTCCATCCCCTGCTGCCATCTGGGACAATTGCAATTCAGTCAGACAACATGGCTGTAGTCTGGTACATCAAAAAGCAAGGTGGAACCAAATCTTACCTCCTTTTTTGAGAGGCCATGAGGATATGGCAATGGGCGATGGCTACTGATCATTTTTTTCCAGCAACGCACATTCCCGGGAGTTCCAACGTGATAGCAGACAGACTCAGCAGGTGCATTCTTCAACCTCATGAGTGGTCCCTGAATCCCTTGATAGCGGCGGAGATCTTCCACCGCTGGGGCCGTCCTTGCTGTGACCTCTTTGCATCCCCAACCAACTAAAAATGCAGCAACTACTTCACCCAGATCCCCCCTCCAGGACAGTCACCCAGGGACGCTCTAGTCCACGATTGGCCCTCTAGTCTTCTTTACGCATTTCCACCCTTTCCCCCTCATTCCCCAGTTTCTGAAGAAAGCCCGTCGGTTGAAGAGCAAGGTGATCCTCATAGCACCATATTGGCCTCTACAGATTTGGTTCCCCTTCCTTTGGCCTCACCTACTAGATCGACCATGGATTCTCCATCCACCCTCGGAGTTGCTATCATCCACAGAACCTGATTCATCCCAACCGGAACAGCCTGAAGCTCACGGCTTGGTTACTCCAATTCCCTTGATTGCCAGGGAGAATGATCTTTCCCTACCAGTACGTGATATTCTCATTGTTTCTCATAAGTCTTCCACTAGAGTTACTTATCTGAGCAAGTGGAAAAGATTTACCTGTTGGCTGAAAAATAAACAAGTAGACTCCTTTTCAGCACCAGTGTCGATTAATACTAGGCTATCTGGCCGACCTGTTTCAATCGGGTGTATCGGCCTCTACCATTAGAGTTAATTTGGCTGCAATTTCTAATTTTCATGAGTGTGTCCAAGATTCCTCTCGTGTCCCATAAATTGTGCAAGGCCTTCATAAAAGGTTTGAATCATCTGAAACCACCTTTTAGAGAACCTATTCAACCATGGGATGTATTAGTTCTACAAGCTCTGACAATGTCTCCTTTCGAACCAGCCTCTTCTTGCAACTACAAGTATTTGTCATGGAAAACCTTGTTTTTGGTCGCTATTACTTCTGCTAGACATATTTCTGAACTTCAAGCTTTATGTATCAAGAGTCCATACTTGATTTTTCATAGAGATAGTGTCTCTGAGAACTAATCCGTCATGCCTGCCTAAAGTGATCTCGGAAATGTCCATTAATCAAGCCATTGAATTCCCAGATGTTCGTGTTACCCTGCTGCAGACATCACACTTGGGTTATCCTGCCATCAGGCGGTACCGCAGTCTGCCTGAGTTCCAAAGTCTTGGTCCGGCGTTGGTTGCTGTCGCTTCTTCCCTGACGTCAGTGTGCCAGGGGTATATGAGGCATCCACCATTTTCTTCGGTCTTTCTTGCCGCGCGGTGCCCGAAGCAGAAGCAGTTCGCAAGTGCCGGTCGGCCGACACCTGAAATATTCAAATCGAATTTCAGTCCAAAGTCTTCAATAAAGCTAGGTACCCTGTTGGGGAACCTTTTCTTGCCTCAGTCCGATGTCAGAAAAAGTTAACAATTGCATTTCTTGTGGGAAGCAGATACCTCATAAGTACTTCCATTCTTATTGTATTCCTTGCCTAGGCCCAGACCACGATGTCACAGGTTGTCGGTTTTGTGGTAGGTTTAATAAACGAACTATCAAACGCCGTTTTGACTTCGCACGACATTACTTTGGTAGGAAATTTAATTATATCATGCCGTCGGAGCAGCTGACGACCGGCATACATAAAAAAACGCAAGGATAAGGACAGGCAGCCTAGGAACAAGCCAGACTCCGAGGCCTCTGCTGGGCCTGTCGCTGGTTCTCCGGTTTTCAGTGAGGTGCCTACGCAGCCCCTGACTACCGCAGAATTGGAACCCCAGATAGCTGTGGATTCTCAAGCGGAGTGCACTAGGCCGTTGCAGCCATCTTCATTAGGCCCTTCCGACACCGGAGCAGGAGGAGATCCCGGTGCAGTAGAAACACCCTCGGTTGCAGAAGGTGTCTTCAGACAGACTACACTCACCATTAAATCTTATGCTAAGCTTAAAACTCCATTAAAACCAAAAAAGACTGTACATCAGTCTACAGTTCAAGGCCCCATGCCTAAGAAATAGATGCTTAAGATGGCTGAAGATTTGATTACCCTAATCAGGGGTTCCCATCCCCCTCCAGATAAAAGGCCAAGACAAGAGGAGGATTATGCTTCCTCTGTCCAGGTTTCAATTTCCTCAGATTCTTCTGAGGAACAGGATTGCACCTTTTCCCCCTTATGAAGACTCTGATGCTGAAGACTCTATTCCCTCAGCATCTCCCCCTGAAGACTTCTCCTTTGGGGAAACTTTACATACCATGAGGGAACATTTCCACTGGGAAGGCCAGGACTACTCTGATTCTAATAAAAGGCTCCGAGAGTTCCTTTTACTACCCCAGCACAGACCACTTGCTATCCCTCCAGTTTTAGACATTGTGGATGATGTTTACTTGGAGTCTAGTCTAAATCCAGACTCTCTACCTCCTGCTGCAGCCAAACCAGACAGGTACTACAGAGTACCGGACTCTCACAAATTCCTTTATAAAAGCCCTGTGGCTGACTCAGAAACAATTTCCCAGGGTCCCAAAGGGGCTAAAGCTTCTATGGCTAAAAATCATGTGCCCTCTGAAAGGAATTCCAGAGCCCTAGATAGATGGGGAAAAAAGATGTACACCTCAGCTACTCTGGCTATGAGAGCATTAAATTGTCAGTTTCACATGCTGAAATATCAGCAATTCCTAATGTCTCAATTAAAACAAAAAATGAGCACACATTCTGAACAGTCTGAATTCAAGGAAATGCAGGGTCTGTTGCATGCAGCTGAACAGGTGGGCAAACATACATTACAATGTGGATTTGATTCATTGGAAGCTTCCTGTAGAGCAGCTGTTACTGGGTCTGTCATACGTAAACATGCTTTAAAAGAACAAAACCCTACCTGATCATGTTAAAGCAAAATTATTGGATGCACCTTTACAGCAGGATGTATTTGGTGTCAAAGCAGAAGAGGTTTTAAAGAAAATGGTGGATAAGGCAAAGTCTATGCAGACTGTCAAGGATTTTTTACAGGCAGAAATTGACCAACAAAAAACTGGTCCTTTCCAGCTTTGGACAGATCACAGAGGGGCAAATACAGATGCCCAAGGGGCAGAGGTCAGTCACAAGGCCTTTACAAACCTCGCCAATGGGGTACTGCTACCCAGAAAGGAGTTGAAGACAGGCCGCAAGCTAGCAGAAGACTAACACAATCCTCAAACTACCAAGCAAATCTCTCTTGGCAGCTCCCTTGGGAGGAAAATTAGCACTTTTTGCAGACAACTGGCACATCATCACAAAAGACAAATGGGTCCTAAACATTGTCTCACAAGGATACAGATTCCACTTTCATACCTTGCCAAGAATAAAAGGAATGCCAGACCTGCCATCAAATCAATGGGCAGAGGCACAAAAATAAATTACAAAAATAAATGAGAGCATGGGCATGAGAGCCATTCCACAGGTACCTACACAGGAGCAAGGACAAGGATTTTACTCAAGACTCTTTCTAGTCCCAAGAAAAGACAAAACATGGAGGCCCATTCTGGATCTTTCAATTCTGAACACCTATCTACAAGTTCCAAAATTCAAGATGCCAACACTACAGCAGCTTCTTCCCATGCTGGGCAAGAATGCTTAGCTAGTAACATTGGACCTCAAGGAGGCATACCTGCATGTCCCTATCAGACAAAATTGCAGAAGATGCCTCCGCTTCATTGCAGGTTCAACCCATTATCAATTCTCTGCACTGCCCTTTGGCTTATCTACTGCGCCCAGGGTCTTCACAAAATGCCTGGCACCAGTAATTGCATACTGCAGACAAAGTGGAATTCAAATATACCCATACCTGGACGACTGCCTTATTCAAGCAGAAAGCAAGGACACTCTTTTAAAACATCTGGCATTTGTCAAACACCTTCCAAGTTGCCTAGGGTACACAGTAAACAAAAAGAAATCAAAACTAGTGCCCTCACAAAACATAATATTCCTGGGTGCCAGCTTGAATACAATGGCCCAGATGACTTATCTCACGCCAGACAAGCAACAACAGCTGACTCAATACTACAAAATAATGGCAACAAAGACCCAACTCCCTGCAAGAAAAATTCTGCAGGCCTTGGGATTCATAGCATCTTGCATGCTACTAATACCATTTGCAAAACTGCATATGAGGAAATTACAATGGTACCCGAAAAGCGTATGGACACAGCACAGCCACAGCTTGGAAACAATACCACTCATTCCCTGCCTTCAACAGAAGTTTCTATGGTGGGCACAGGCATGTCACCTCAACAAGGGTCAGCCTTTCACCTTACCCACAGCCAGGCAAACTATGACAACAGATGCATCGGACTATGCCTGGGGAGCACACATGGCGGGACAGTGCATTCAGGGCAAATGGACTACAGATCAAAGGCATCTGCATATCAATCAAAAAGAAATGCTAGCAGTACAGAATGCCCTAACAGCTTTCAAGGACCTCTTACACCCAGGGCAGCTAATAATAAAGACTGACAATACCACAGTAATGTGGTACATAAACAAGCAAGGGGGCACACATTCCTACCCTCCATGCAGGCAAGCAATGACCTTGTGGAGCACAGCACTGTCTTCCCAGGTTCAACTACAAGCACAATTCTTGTCAGGAAAGAAAAACACATTGGCAGACTACCTAAGCAAAAACATCATGGATCCCCACGAGTGGAAACTAGATCCACAAGTATTTGCTAGGATAACTCAAAAATGGGGACGCCCAGACATAGATCTGTTTGCCAACCCCCAAAACTACCAACTTCAAAAATTTTGCACAAGGACATTCCATCCACAAGCTTGGAAAGTGGACGCCCTCTCATTCAGTTGGAAAACATTAACAGTGTATGCCTTTCCTCCACTGCCTCTTCTAGCAAAGGTACTGCTGAAAGTCAGATTAGAGAGGCCACAAATGATACTCATTGCACCAGACTGGCCACGCCAGCACTGGTATTCAATTCTAAGGAACATGGCCCACCATAGATTTTACCACAAATTCCTCACCTGCTCACCCATAGAGGCAATCAGATTCTACACAGCCAGCTCAAGACTTTAAACCTGGCTGCATGGCAAATTACCTAAACAACCAGCCAACACCTCTATCCAAAGCTGTTATGGATGTCATTCTGGAGGCCAGGAGGCCCAGCACCAGGAAAACCTATTCAGACAAATGGAAAAGATTTTGCGCCTGGAACCAGGCTAAAGGCCAAAATCCCCTTGATCCAAACATTCCTCAGATTCTACAATATTTAACTGAGATGTTGCACAAAGGACTTTCCTTTTCATCTATTATGATCCCCGCTTCAGCAATTTCAGCTCATTACAACACTGATCCGCTTTTATTTTCACATCCACTCGTAAGACAGTACCTCAGAGGGGCTAAGAACATAAGACCGCCCAGGAGAGCACCATCACCTACTTGGGATCTCAACTTTGTTCTGGAAAAGCTTACACTGCCACCCTTTGAACCAGTTTTTGCAGCTGATTTAAAATTTCTTTCATGGAAAACTGCCCTACTGCTAGCAATTACTTCAGCAAGAAGAATCTCAGAACTACAGGCACTAATGGCAGTGGAGCCTTTCCTCATTTTTCATCAAGACAGAGTCTCTCTATACTACTTGGATAAAACTAAGGCTTTCAGAAAATGTGACCAGCTCTTTGTAGCCTATGCTGCAGGATTACAAGGAAAAGCCATCTGAAAACAGACCATTTCAAAATGGATAGGGCATTGCATACGTTTCTGCTACACGCATCATGGGAAACCGGTACCTGCTAACATTAGGTCCCACTTCACCAGGGCTACAGCTACATAAACAGCCTTTCTCAAGGGTTGCCAACCAAGAATATTCTGGAAGCTGCAACTTGGAGTTCAGTGCACACCTTCACCAAACACGATCACTTACCTCTATATTCTAAGACTAGAGCTGGTTTTGCCACTGCGGTTTTGCAGGGCCTACTAGCTTCTTCTAACCCTGTTTAACTCCACCACCCATCCTTAGCTTTGGGATTCAACCCAAGTGTGATGACTGCAGCAGGGTAACACGATGAACATAGTACAGTTTTGTACCTACCATAAATGTAGATGTTCGATTGTTTACCCTGCTGCAGTCCAGGTTACCCTCCCTCCATCCCCTCTGAACTAGCTGGACTTACCTATACCACTCTGTCCTATACAACCTCTGTGGTGCATTTGCTTGTGCCTGAAGGTATTGCTTTATTTTATATATATATATATTGCCTACCTATTGGGGGCACCTGACATCTGGGGCAAGAAAAACTGAAGAAAATGGCGCCGGATGCCTCTTGTATACCCCTGGCGCACTGATGTCAGGGAAGAAGCGACAGCAACCGACGCCAGACCAAGACTTTGGAACTCAGGCCAACTGCGGGGACCGCATGACTGCAGGATAACCCAAGTGTGATGACTGCAGCAGGGTGAACACTAACATCTACATTTATGGTAGGTACAAAACTGTACTTTTTCTTTCCCAATCATTCAAACAGAGGAGAGTATTGCCTACATACCCTAGATATCCACAGGCAAGTCCGTTTTTACTTAAACAAGACTAAACCCTTTCGTAAATCTGACCAGTTATTTTTGGCCTTTTCTGGACCTAGATTAGGATCTGCTGTTGCCAAGGTCTCAGCTAGATGGTTAAAGGACTGCGTGACCTTCATTTATACACATCGTAATATCTCGTTGCCTTCTACCATGAAAGCTCATTCAACAAGGATGGTGGCAACTTCTGCTGCCTTTCATGCCAGAGCGTTACATGACATCTGTGCAGCTGCAACTTGGGCTATGCCTCATACCTTCATCAATCATTACAAATTGGATTTTGCCTCCAGGGGAAGAGCATCTTTCGGTTCTATGGTGCTCAGGAATGTCCTTCCATGAAAGCCTCCCAGTAATAGAGGTAGCTGGGGACTGTGTCCCATGCTTAAGGAATGAATGAGGATTAACTATATCAGATAAAGAAGTTATGTCTTAACTTAACGTTCCATCTGTATTGTTGATCCTTGAGTCATTACGACCCTCCCTTCCCCCTCCTGTGGTTTCTAGTGGATCTCATCATCTGGTTCTCTTAGGTTATTTGACCAGAGGTAGCCTCTACCTTCTTTGACTTGCAAACTCAATCTGAGGTAACCAGGAGAAGGGGGATTGTGGTTAAGAGTTTAGCTCGAGAGTTTGAAGCCGAATCGAGCTTGGAAAATGGCCGGCTGTGTTCCGTGCTCGGAACCGATACCCATGCATAATGACTGAACCAGGATCAACAATACAGATGGAACGTTATGGTAAGACAACTTCTTTTTATTACCACTCTGTACTCCTCCCTCATTAGGCCAACAATTGAGTTTAACGACCAGTTTGGTGTTTACCTCTCCAAACACCTGCACCAACTGGCAAGGCCACAGAAATACCTCGCAGAGAATCCATGGCCTCCAACACCTGTCCTATGTGGACAGGCTCAAATCACTATCACTCTGCTCAGTGTCATACATATTGCTGAGAGGTGATCTGTGTCTCACCTACAAAGCAATATCAGACCCTACCCTACTAGAGATGCTCCATATCCATAAGTCTAACTCCTTGAGCGTTACCTACTTGAAAGGCCTAAATTTAATATGCAACATCAACAAAACCTGCTGGAGAGACAGAATGGTCTTCCAGAGGCTGCCTCATCTCTGGAATAGACTTCCCATACATGTCCCTTTTCTGACTCTGCAAGCCCATCATCACTGAGTGGATGGGAAACCACATATTTGCCCAAGGGGTTCCACCTGTCCGTCATTGACGGGGGCAACCGGTGCCGGCTGAGGATGTTCTTCATCTCACATTGCTGCAGTCCTAACACTTGGGTAGTCCGCTGTCCCAGTCGGCCCGAATACCAAAGTATAAGGCTGACGTCGGTCAAGGCGCATTTGTCTGACATCAGGACGTCAGTGTACAAATGTGCATGACCGACGTCATATCCTCAGTCTTTTTTGCCGCATGGTCCGATGCAGAAGCAGTATTGCGAGTGCAGGTTGGCGTTCTGAAATTTTCTGAAGTCGGAGTTTCAGACCGAATCAAAGTTGGCTAAGTACCCCGTTGGGGAATATTTTGGTTTTTTCTTGCCTCAGTATTTAACCGGATGTCAGAAAAAGTGAATAACTGTATTTCTTGTGGGAAACAGATACCTCATAGAGATTACCATACATTGTGTATACCTTGCTTAGGGCCTGAGCACGACGTTGTTGGCTGTCGCTCTTGTGCTAGATTTAACAAACGCACTATTAAGAGAAGATTAGATTGTGCCAGGTTAGTTTTGGGAAGCGTTGTAATTACAACATGCCGTCGGATGCTCCGGCGCCCGCTTCATCTAAAAGCGCAAAGACAAAGCAGCGAAGTTTAGGGTAGAAGAACCATCTGTCCCGGACGTCGGTTCTTTAGAGGGCTCGTGGAGCCGGTGGTTCTACCAGAGTTCCTTTGGATTCTCAGGGAGAGACTTTACTGTTACAAGATGTGTCCTCTCAGGAGGTAGGCCAGGCTGAAGGGGCTTCTCAGGTAGCTGTTTTCCCCTCCCTTCCTAAGGTGGTTAGGCCCTCCCCTTCTGTTTCCAAGGCTCCTTCTAGAGGCCGGCCAGGGTTAACTTCAGTGGGGGTCTCCTAGTTCTTCAGGGTCTCTGCCTAAGAAACATATGCTTAAAATGGCAGAAGATTTGATTTCTATGATTAGAGGTTCTTTACCCCCCCCCCTGATAAGAGGCCTAGGGTGGAACCTGAGCTTGAGAGTTTTGAGCAGTGTTCGAGGCTTCTGAGTCTTGCTGAAGACTTGCAGGAGTATCCTCCTTATTCTGATTCTGATGTAGATGACTCTACACCTTGCCTCTCCTCCTGAGGATTTTTCTTTTCAGAGACTCTTCATTCCATGAGGGAGCATTTTAAATGGGAAGGTCAAGATTTCTCTGATTCTAGGAAAAGGCTTAGGGAATTTTTGTTTCTACCCCAGCATAGGCCTTTAGCTATACCTCCTGTTCTGGATGTGGTAGAGGATGTTTTTGCAGAGGCTTCCTGAACCCTGATTCTTTGCCTCCTGCCCCAGTTAAACCGGACAGGTATTATAGGGTGCCTGAAGCTCATAAGTATCTTTTTAAGAGTCCTAGGGCGGACCCAAAAACTGTTTCTCAGGGCCCTAAAGGGGTTAAGGCTTCTGTTGTTAAAAATCCTGTTCCTTCCGATAAAGAGGCAAGGGCTTTGGATAGATGGGGGAAAAGGTGTATACTTCTTCCACTTTAGCCATGAGGGCTTTGAATTGCCAGTTTCACATGTTGAAATACCAAAATTATCTCCTTTCTCAATTGAAGTCTAAGGTAGATGCTCTGGCGGAAGGTATTGAGTGTAAAGAGTTGCAGGATTTGGTTCATGTTTCTGAACAGGTGGGTAAGCATTCCTTGCAATGTGGTTTTGATGCTGTACAGGCCTCTTCGAGGGTGGCAGCCACTGGTTCTGTTCTTCATGAGGCACGCCTGGCTGAGGGATCAGAATTTAGCTGAACATGTAAAGACAAGGATTTTAGATGCTCCTTTACAATCTGATGTGTTGTTTGGTGCGCCTGTGGAAACAGTTTTAAAGAAAATGGAGGACAAGGCTAAGTCTATGCAGACTGTTAAAGTTTTTTGCAGGTTCAGCCTCCAAAGTTTAGTAGAAATTGGCCTACTAAGGGGTGGACTTATCCTTCTTATGATTCTCAGTCTAGGGGTAGATCTAGACGTGGTAGGGGCAGAGCTCAAGGTTCTTTTAGGCCTAGAACAGGCAGTTCGCCTGCCCAGTCTTCTGGTGAGGGCAGGGGTCAGTCCTTTCGTAAGCAGACCCAATGACTTGCCTTTTCAGCTGCCAGAGCCTTCTCGTCTGGCAGCACCTTTGGGAGGAAGGCTGGCACTTTTCAAAGAAAATTGGAGTGTTATTACCCAAGACAGATGGGTATTGGATATCGTTCACCACGGTTACAGGTTTTATTTCCATACCTTGCCTCCATTCAAAGGCATGCCAGACATTCCTCCTATACAAAGAAAAGAGGCTCACAAGCAAATTTCTCTGTTGCTCCAGATAGGGGCCATTCAGCCGGTTCCTGTGCCAGAAAGGGGCCTAGGATTTTATTCTCGCCTGTTCCTAGTACCAAAAAAGGGGAACACGTGGAGACCAATTTTGGATTTGTCTATCCTCAACACTTACATTCCCAAGTTCAATATGTTGACGTTACAACAGCTTTTACCTCTGCTGGGCAAAGATTACTGGATGGTAACTTTAGATCTCAAGGAGGCTTACCTTCATGTGCCTATCAGACTCAGTTGCAGGAAGTATCTGCATTTCCGAGCTGGAAATTCACATTATCAGTTCTCTGCCTTGCCCTTTGGCTTATCTACTGCGCCCAGAGTATTCACAAAAGTTCTGGCTCCAGTTGTAGCTTTTTTCAGGCTAAAAGGAATACAAATCTATCCTTACTTGGACGACTGTCTGATTCTGGCTCAAGAAAAGGACGAGCTTCTTCAGCATCTGGAATATGTGATAGCAGTGCTAAGATGCCTGGGGTATTCTGTGAACGAAATAAAGTCCAGTCTAGTACCCTCTCAAGACATGTGCTTTCTGGGTGTGAGACTGAATACAGCAGCCCAGATGGCCTTTTAACCCCGGACAAACAAAAGAGTCTATCCCTTTACTTCCATCAACTATCTCATCAGTCCGTGCTGACTGCAAGGACAGTCCTTCAAGCATTAGGGTTCATGGCATCTTGTATTCTGGTGCTTCCCAATGCCAAACTGCATATGAGGAAGCTGCAATGGTATCTAGAAAATGTCAGGACACAGCACTGACAGGATTTGGACACTGGCATTCCAAGAATACCTTGCATGCAAAAAGGAATTTTGTGGTGGGCTCAGGAATGTCACCTAAACAAGGGACTCTCTGTGACCCGGCCAGAGGCGAGTCAGATTCTAACGACAGATGCCTCAGACATAGCTTGGGGAGCTCATCTGAATGGAAAGTGGATACAAGACAAGTGGCCTGCCAGACTACAGCATCTACATATCAACATGAAGGAGATGTTAGCAGTCCAGTTTGCATTAATGGCTTTCAAGGAGTTACTTCTTCCAGGGCAGGTGTTGATTCTAACAGACAACACTACTGTCATGTGGTACATCAACAAGCAAGGGGAACACATTCTTATCCTCTATGCAGGCAAGCAATGATTTTGTGGGAGACTGCGCTCAGCTTGCAGCTAAATCTACAGGCAAGGTTTCTGCCAGGAGCACAGAACTCCTTAGCAGATGTGTTAAGCAGGCAAATCATGGATCCCCACGAGTGGAAACTGGATCTTCATGTATTTCGACAATTGACAGTGTCCTGGGGAACTCCAGACATAGATCTGTTCGCTTCTCCACTAAACCACCAGCTGCCAAAGTTTTGCACGAAAAGGTTTCATCACACAGCTTGGAAAGTGGATGCTCTTTCGTTCAGTTGGGAAAATCTTCATGTGTATGCCTTTCCACCTCTGCCTCTCCTCCCAAAGGTACTCCTAAAGGTCAGACAAGACAAGCCAAGGATGATTTTGATAGCTCCAGATTGGCCTCGGCAACACTGGTACCCATTACTGAGGAATCTGGTAAGGAAGCCTCCATGGCCTTTACCTTTAATTCCACACCTTTTGTCTCAGAGGGACGGTCATCTCCTCAATGTCAAGCTTCACTCTCTTCATCTAACAGCCTGGCATATTCTGTTTTGAACCACAGCAGGTCTCAACTTCCTCAAGTTTTGAATGTGATTATGGAAGCCAGAAGGCCTAGTACACGTAAAGTGTATGCAGAAAAATGGAAGAGATTTTTATTTTGGAGTGCAGCAAAGGATTTGGATGTTTCAGAGCCTAATTTGAGTGTGGCTCTTCAATATCTTACTGAGTTATTGGACAAAGGTTTGTCTTTCTCTTCCATTAAGATTCATGCTGCAGCAATTTCAGCTCACTATGATTGTGACCCACCATTGTTTTCTCATCCTTTGTTCAAGCAATTTCTTAGAGGGCAAAGAATATAAGACCCCCGAGAGCTCCTACTCCTGCTTGGGACCTCAATTTTGTGTTGGAGAAACTTACTCTACAACCTTTTGAGCCTCGGCTACTGCTGAATTGAAATACTTGTCATGGAAGACTGCTTTTTGTTGGCCATTACTTCTGCAAGAAGGGTTTCTGAATTGCAGGCCCTTATGGCGGTTGAGCCTTTTTGATTTTTCATAAGGATAGGGTATCATTACGCACTAATCCTTCATTTATGCCTAAGGTGGTTTCTAGTGTGGCTTTAAACCAAACTATTCATTTGCCTACTTTTTATGCAAATCCCCAAAATAAGGGGAAAAGATTTTGCACACTTTAGATGTACACAGGCAGTTGCGTTATTATTTAAGCAGGACTAGGGATTTTAGGCAGTCTCAGCAGTTGTTTGTTTCTTTTGCTTTGAGTTCCCAGGGCAAGCCTGTGTCAAAACAAACTATATCTAAGTGGATTGGGTTTTGCATTGCATTCTGTTATTCCCATCATGGCAAGGAGATTCCAGCTGGGATTAGGCCTCATTCCACGAGGGCTACTGCCACTTCAACAGCATTTCTAAGGGGTGGCAACTAAGGATATTTTGGAGGCAGCTACTTGGAGTTCAGTGCATACTTTCTCCAAGCATTACCACCTTCCTCTCTATTCTAAATCCAGGGCTGGTTTTGCCACTGCTGTGTTGCAGGGCATTTTGGCAGCTCCTGCTTCATTATAGTTTAGCCATCCTCCCTTACCTCTGCTTTGGGATTCTACCCAAGTGTTAGGACTGCAGCAATGTGAGATGAAGAACATAGTACAGTTTTGTACCTACCATAAATGTAGATGTTCGAGGATCCACATTGCTGCAGTCCAATTTACCCTCCCTCCTTCCCTCTGTGTTTAGGGGTGGTTGTGTGGGTGGGGTTCTATTTTTGTAAATTTGTATATATTGTACATATATTAGGTACAGGAGTGTTTGGTGTTTTTTGGTTTTGGCCTTATCTTTTTAGGGTCTTCTGACATCTGGGGCAAGAAAAGACTGAGGATATGACGTCGGTCATGCGCATTTGTACCCTGACGTCCTGATGTCAGACAAATGCGCCTTGACCGACGTCAGCCTTATACTTTGGTATTCGGGCCGACTGGGACAGCGGACTACCCAAGTGTTAGGACTGCAGCAATGTGGATCCTCTAACATCTACATTTATGGTAGGTACAAAACTGTACTTTTCTTTTCTGGGGATAAACTCTTGGCTAGGCTTGTAAGTGCCCCAGGGCCATTAGCTTAGCAACCTCCTATGATCCTTTTAGGTTCACAAACCAGTTACATTTTCCTGTGATGCTTCGAAATTTGGTCTTGGTGCAGTCATTCGACAAGAGGATCAAACTGTTGCCTATGCATTGACAACACTTACCCAAACTGTGATAGTTGCCAAAAGCTCTCTTTATCAGGACGTACTGCGTTTGCATGTTTGAAGTTTCATGATTGTTTATGGTAGACCTATCCAGATCAAAACAATCCACCAACCTCTAGTCACTATCTTGAGAAAGCCTATACATTCAGTTCCAGCCCGACTGCAACACACTATGCTGGGACTGTGAATGTAGAATTTCAATCTTGTCTACAAGAAAGGCAAAGTTCTTTATCTTGCAGATACATTGTCCAGATCACCCAGAAACACCACAGAACAGCATGAGAACGAGAACACTGATTTTTGAAGTCAGGTTCATAGGTTCATAGATTAGTACTAGGCTAAGTGCTCTTGTGGGCCATTTTAAGCCTAGCCAATTACCCCATGTGAGAATCAAACCCTGCACATTGTGTCTGTAAGGTAAACACCTTAACCATTATGCCAACCTCTCACATAATTTGTAGGCGAGAAATTTTTCTTCCGCACGTCTTTGAGTTGAGAGATCACAAAGCCACAGATCCAGTTTTACAGAGGCTTAACCACTTTATCAAAGCAATATAGTTTAGTTCAAGAAGTGCAACCTTATTTTCCATACAGAGATATTTTTGTCTGACAAAGGTATTATGAAAGGTCCAAAAAGTAATTGTTCCAAAGTCTTTGCAACCAGAGTACATTACTTTCTTGCATCAGTCACCTAGGAACAGACTCTACCAAAAGAAGGCCGAAAAGACTAGTATTTTGGCATTCTGTCACAAGACAGTGAGAGACCGCTTTCATCTTGTCCAGTATATAATGGTACTAAGCCACATCAACAGAAGGAACCACTTCAGCTAACCCAGGTTCCGGAACTACTTGGTTGACGGCCACTGACATTGAGTGGAATGGTCATTTATTTGGAATTAGAATGTTACTCCAGTTGGTTTGAGATTGATCTACTTCCTAACCTAGTATCCAGTACTGTTGTCATCTCAGTCCATGGTAGTCTGCACAGTTATTTCTGACAATGGCATGCAGTTTACAAGCCAACAGTTGAAAAGATTTGCTGAAGAATGGTACTTTACTCATGTCACGAGTAGCCCTGAGTACCCGCAATCAAATGGTTTGGCAGAACTTGCAGTTCAAAGTGCAAAACCGTTCTGGAGAAGTCTAAACAAGATAATAGTGGTGATTTGCTTAATCTGTTAAATCTCAAATGTTCCTCTTGATAAACATCTTGGTTCACCTGCTCAGAGTTCTGCCAAGACAAACCAGAACCACATTCCCAATTAGTAGTTAATTGTTGGTTCCGTTTGTCAAGAGCAGTAGGTCAGTGAAAATCGGTCTGTTGAACTTGTCCCACATGAAAAAGTGTTAGGCCCAGGCTGCTGGCAACCATGGAGGAAACTGGTTTGGAACAATGGGGCAGTTCAGGCTTGGAACTCATGGGGCAGTTCAGGCTTGGAACTCATGGAATGGGCATGCAACTAAAGAAAACAAATGAACCACTTGTTTAACTTTGGCTCACCTCGCCTGCTCAATAACTTTGCTACCCAGCTGTATCAACCAACCAGGGTTGGGAGGGTGGCCTAATGGATAAGGTGTTTGCCTTGCAAGCACAAGGTGCAGGGTTTGAGTCTCACAAGGGATAATTGGCTAGGCTTAAAATGGCTCGCAAGGGCAGTTAGCTTAGTACTAATCTATGAACCTATGAAGCGTTTAACCCAGAAATCATACTACGATAAAACCAGCAAACTTCTCAGTCTATTACAAGAAGTGGTAAGGATACGAATGTCCAAAGGTTATGATCAGATTTGTCATGAAGAACATTTGCCCAGGGCTGAGATCATACATTGTAGAATCACAAGGAGCAGTTTTTAGGCGGAATCAGAAGCATTTGAGACAGGTGTCCAAGCCTATGCCACATCACATAGCTTGAGAGAGACTATTTCAGAATGAGTTGTCCGGTGTTCCAATTCCAGAGGAAGTTCCAGAAGATATTCCCATTCCTGTGATGAATCCAGATGTTCCTGATATGAATTGTGCACCGCAGACTGTCCCGGTTGCTAAATTTGGTCCACATTATGTTGAGATATGGTCGTATCTCTAAACCTTGAGCAGATACATGGCACCTTGGACATGAACATTGTTTTGTTTGTAATGTATATAGTATTGCGTGTCTAACTAATATTATTTTTTCAAAGGGCAGTCTTTTTAAGGATGTAGATCAGTGTGTATGTATGTACCTTTTAGCAGCATCGCTCAAGCTGCCTAATAGTTTAACCATGTGGAAAGTGCCCTGAAGCTTTGGAAACTTGCCAGCTGTTATATCCTTGCAGGATATAATTCCCCCATAGCTAATGCAAAAACGAGTATTCTAACCCCTACTGTTATGGTAAGTTTACTTACATAACTGTACTTTTTGCTAGACTTGACTTTTCTAGACGCATCTCTGAATTGCAAGCACTAATGTGCAATGAGTCATTCCTTACCTTTCATAAAGATAAGATCTCCATAAAGATTAATCCCACTTTTTATGGTCAGGGTTGTACAAGAGCTTTCATTTAATCAGGCCATTCATATCCAAGTCTTTTCAAACATCCAAAACAAGGGAGAGTAAATCCTGCATTCATTGGATGTTGGCTGAGATTCTGCCTAAATGTGACCAAATTCCCCTAACAGGGCAGACCAACTTCTGGTGTCTTTTACTAAAGGCATGTAAAGGAGACCTGTGGTTAAACTGACCGTATCAAAATGGATAGCTAGCTGTATTTTCTTCTGTTATTCACTCAGTCCTCGTTTGTCTGTGGTGTGATCTTGAGCAAGTTACTTTGCCATGTATTATCCCCAGGCCTACCTAGTTAAATTATTATTATTGGCGTTAAGGTGATACAGCTGGGTAGCAAAGTTATTGAGCAGGCGAGGTGAGCCAAAGTTAAACAAGTGGTTCATTTGTTTTCTTTAGTTGCATGCCCATTCCATGAGTTCCAAGCCTGAACTGCCCCATTGTTCCAAACCAGTTTCCTCCATGGTCGCCAGCAGCCTGGGCCTAACACTTTTTTTCATGTGGGACTTGCTTCTTTAGTGCTTGTTATATGCTGCTGTGCTGATGACTGTTAACTGGCTGTGTTGATTTGTGTAGTACTGCAGTCGGCCTTCTACCAGAAGTGGAACATTTTTTGAATGTTTTTGCTGTCACTGTTTCATTTGGAAGAAGATCAAGCCATTAGGCACTGTTCTTCTGGTTCTGGCAGTCGAGCTTTTGTTGTGACTTCCAGGCTTCTTCCTGAACATGGGCAACTTGTGGATGGAGGACAACCCCCCTTGCATCAGTCCGCTAGAGTTCAGTTTACTTGCATCTTTGTTTTAACATTTGTTCGCATCTTTGGGGAGAGCCATGTTGGTAACTATCTAGAGCTTTGCAAAATGAAATTGTGCTATTACTGTTTTCAGTTTTATGTTAACACGTGAGCATAAATGTTGATAATGCTGCATTTTTATTCTAAGCTGGTAAAAAGAGTTCCTTTTAACTGAAAATGCATCAGTAGCATAAAAGTAATTGTAATTTTTATTTCTTTTTTTACTGTTTTTAAATTTAACATTGGAATTCCATTCCTTTTCAGGTTACCCATCACCTCTTGGTGGTTCTGAACATGCCTCTAGTCCAGTTCCAGCAAATGGTCCTCCTTCAGGCCCCACAATACCATCTGGCCCAGGAGGCGTTCCACTTGATGGCCCTGACGCACAAGCACTGGGACAGCAGAATCGTGGTCCAACTCCTTTCAACCAGAACCAGCTTCATCAATTGCGGGCTCAGATTATGGCATATAAAATGCTAGCTCGAGGACAGCCTTTACCAGACTACCTGCAGTTGGCAGTGCAGGGAAAGAAGCCCATGCCCGGAATGCAGCAACCAATGTCTAATCTACCTCCACCCTCTGTACCTGGGCCAGGGCCTGTTCAAGGACCAGGTCCAGGCCCTGGTCCTGGCCCAGGACCAGTACCAGTACCAGCACCTATGAACTACACTCGACCTCATGGTAAGTATTGCATACCATGCTTTCATTTTCTCACGTAAGCAGAAACTGTGTCCAGAGAGGCTTTATCCTTTAGATTACTCCCATTGTTGCCTATTCCTGAGCCATTTAGTTCAAGGGTGACCAAAGTTTTAATGCGACTGCATCAGGTAATCAGTTTCTGGTTTATTTATTTTAGGTAATAACATTGTCTACCTTTTTAAGCCCATTTTGTCCTATATCTTCCTCCTTACAAGTTGGTATCTGAAGTTGGTGTAAGTAACCTGTGTGTTTAGAAAATGGTGGCAAAGGATGGTCTATTAATGTGCCACATTTTCTTGAGGGGGGCATATTAAAGATGGAAAAATTAAGCTTGAGAATTAGAACTCTATTCTTTTAGAAGAAAAGATGATTGACAAGTTTGTGACTTGTCAGTTTCGCTTTCGAGCTGTTTTTGAGGCACAGTTGATTTGGTACACATGTACGAATATTTCAGTTGAAAGACTTTATGTTCCTGATGAAGTCCGTTTGTATATATTTGACAGTTTTATTTGGAGACTTCTGGTCTTGTGGCTGATCATATTGCTGAGTTTGAGCAAAGATGCAGATGTTCTTCATCTCACATTGCTGCAGTCATAACCTGTGGGTAGTCCGCTGTCCTCGGTTGGCCCGAATACCAAAGTGTTAGGCTGGCGTCGGTCATGGTCGCTCAGATCTGACGTCAGTACGCCGTGGTACTAAAGCGCATGACCGCCATATCCTCAGTCTTTCTTGCCGCATGGTCCGAAGCAGAAGCAGCGTTTTGCAAGTGCCGTCGGCCCTGAAATTTTCAGATTTTGAGTTTCAGACCAAGACCAAGTTGGGCTAAGTACCCGTTGGGGAATATTTTTGTCTTTTCTTGCCTCAGTTAAATCCGGATGTCAGAAAAAGTGAATAATTGTATTTCTTGTGGGAAACAGATACCTCATAGGGATTACCACTCTCTTTGTATTCCTTGCTTGGGGCCTGAGCACGGCGTGGTGTCGCTTTGTGCTAGATTTAATAAGCGCACCATTAAACGAGGTTAGATTGTACTAGGCTTGTCTTTGGTAGCGGTGTAATTACAATATGCCGCCTGATCCTCCGATGCCGCACCGCTAAGAAGCGTAAGGAAAAATCGTTAAAGTCCAAGCAGGATGAGTCCGCGTTACGGACGCCGGTTCTTAGAAACTACGGTGGAATCTGTGGATCTGGCCGAGGTTTCAGCTGAGTCTCAGGGGAGCCTTTAGTTTTGCAGGATGTGGCCTCTCAGGAGTCGGGCAGGCTGAGGGGGCCTCTCAGGTCTCTGTAGTCCCTTCTTTGCATAAGGTGGTTAGGCCTTCTACTTCTGTCTCTAAGGTTCCTTCCAAGGTCAGGCCTGGTTTATCTTCCTCTGGCGTCAGCCCTAGTTCTGCAGGTTCTGTACCTAAGAAGCATATGCTGAAAATGGCAGAAGATTTAATTACCTTAATCAGGGGTCCTTTGCCTCCTCCAGATAAGAGGCCTAGGGTGGAGCCAGAGCTGGAAGCATTGGGGCATTCCTCAGATTATTCGGAGTCTTCTGAAGACATTCAGGATTTTCCTCCTTATTCTGATTCAGATGCAGAGGATTCTAGTCCTTCTGCTTCCCACTAGAGGATTTTTCTTTTCTGAAACCCTGCATTCCATGAGAGAGCATTTTAAGTGGGAAGGTCAGGATTTCTCAGATTCTAGAAAGAGGCTTAGGGAATTTTTGTTTTTACCACAGCACAGGCCCTTGGCTAATACCCCCTGTTTTGGATGTTGTTCAGGATGTTTTCTCTGAAGCTTCCCTTAATCCTGATTCTTTGCCTCCAGCCCCGGTCAAGCCAGACAGGTATTACAGAGTGCCTGAGGCTCATAAATATTTGTACAAGAGCCCGAGAGCTGACCCGGAAACTATTAGCCAGGGTCCTAAGGGTGTCAGGGCTTCTGTTGTAAAGAATCCAGTTCCTATGGATAAAGACTCTAGAGCTTTGGATAAGTGGGGTAAAAAAGTATATACCTCTTCCACTCTAGCAATGAGGGCTTTGAATTGTCAGTTTCATATGCTGAAGTACCAGAATTTTCTCCTAAGTCAGTTGAAATCTAAGGTGGATGCTCTGGCAGAGGGCATTGAGTGTAAGGAATTGCAGGATTTAGTTCATGCCTCTGATCAGGTGGGTAAGCATTCTTTGCAGTGTGGTTTCGATGCTCTTCAGGCCTCTTCCAGGGTGGCTGCCACTGGATCAGTTATTCGTAGGCACGCCTGGCTTAAGGATCAGAACTTGTCAGAGCATGTTAAAGCTAATTTTGGATGCTCCCTTCAGTCTGAAGTTCTGTTTGATTCACCTGTGGAGTCAGTTTTGAAGAAAATGGAAGACAAAGCTAAGTCTATGCAAACAGTTAAAGATTTTTTACAGGTGCAGCCCCCTAAGTTTAGCAGAAATTGGCCTATTAAGGGATGGGCTTATCCTTCTGATTTACAGTCTAGGGGCAGATCTAGGCGTGGTAGGGGCAGAGCTCAGGCTCAAGGTTCTTTTAGGCCTAGGACGTGGAGTTCCCCTGCACAATCTTCTGGTGAGGGCAGGGCCAGCCTTTCGTAAACAGACCCAATGACCTGTATCTCCAGCTGCCAGATCCCTCCTGTCTGGCAGCTCCTCTGGGAGGAAAGTTGGCACTCTTCAGGCAAAATTGGCTTTTAGTCACTCAGGACAAATGGGTGTTGGACATTATAGGTCAAGGCTACAAGTTTTATTTTCACACCTTGCCTCCTTTCAGAGGCATGCCAGACGTTCCTTCTCAGCAAAAGGTGGAGGCTCACACACAGATTTCTTTACTTCTAAAAATGGGGGTTATTCAGGAGGTCCCTCCGTCAGAAGTAGGCCTAGGATTTTATTCTCGCCTGTTTCTTGTACCAAAGAAGGGAAACACTTGGAGGCCAATTCTGGATTTGTCTATTCTCAACACATACCTGGACATCCCAAAATTCAAGATGTTAACTTTGCAACAACTTCTGCCTCTCTTAGGCAAGGATCACTGGATGGTAACTCTGGATCTCAAAGAGGCTTATCTTTACATTCCTGTCAGGCCCAGTTGCAGGAGGTTCCTGCGCTTTTGGGCTGGGACTTTACATTATCAGTTCTCTGCATTGCCCTTTGGCTTATCTACTGCACCCAGGGTGTTCACAAAGGTCCTGGCTCCGGTAATAGCCTTCTTAAGGTTAAGGGGAATTCAAATTTATCCTTATTTGGACGATTGCCTGATTCTGGCTCAAGACAAAGTCAAGCTACTTCACCATCTACAGTATGTTATGGCAGTGTTAAGGTGCCTAGGGTATTCTGTGAACGAAACAAAGTCCAGTCTAGTACCCTCTCAGGACATGTGCTTTCTGGGTGTGAGACTGAATACAGCCTCTCAGATGGCATTTTTGACCCCGGACAAACAAAGAAATCTTACCCTTTACTTCCAACAATTGGCTCTACGGTCCAGGCTGACTGCAAGGACAGTCCTTCAAGCCTTGGGGTTCATGGCATCTTGTATTCTGGTGCTTCCCAATGCCAAACTGCATATGAGGAAGCTACAATGGTATCTCAAAAGCGTATGGACTCAACACTGCCACGATTTGGACACTGTCATTCAGATGATACCTTGCATCCAAAGGGAATTTTTGTGGTGGGCTCAGGAATGTCACCTAAACAAGGGACTCTCTGTGACCCGACCAGAGGCGAGTCATATCTTAACGACAGATGCCTCCAACATGGCTTGGGGAGCACACTTCAATGGAAAATGGGTTCAAGACACGTGGCCTGCCAGACTTCAACATTTGCATATCAACATGAAGGAGATGTTAGCAGTCCAATTTGCACTGATGGCTTTCAAGGATTTACTTCGCCCAGGACAAGTGTTGATTCAGACAGACAACACAACAGTCATGTGGTACATCAACAAGCAGGGGGGTACCCATTCATACCCTCTTTGCAGACAAGCTATGATTTTATGGGAGACTGCTTCAGTTTGCACCTCACCCTTCAGGCAAGGTTTCTGCCAGGAGCACAGAACTCCTTAGCAGATGTTTTGAGCAGACAGATGGTGGATCCCCACGAGTGGAAATTGATCCTCATGTTTTTCAACAGTTGACGGTGGCATGGGGGACTCCAGACATAGATCTGTTCGCTTCTCCACTGAATTACCAACTGCCAAAGTTTTGCACAAAGCTGTTTCACCCAAAAGCTTGGAAAGTAGATGCTCTATCATTCAGTTGGAACAACCTTCACGTTATGCCTTTCCTCCTCTGCCTCTCCTTCCCAAGGTGCTCCTGAAGGTCAGGCAGGACAAGCCTTGCATGATTCTGATAGCTCCAGATTGGCCACGCAGCACTGGTACCTCTGCTGAGGACTTTAGTACGGAGCCTCCTTGGCCTTTGCCATTAATTCCAAACCTTTTGTCCCAGGCAAGCAATCATTTCCGCAGTGTCAGGGTTCAGTCCCTACATCTGACAGCCTGGCGTATTCTGTTTTAGACCCTGGGGGGTCGCAGCTTCCTCAAGTTTTGAATGTCATTTTGGAGGCCAGACGGCCTAGTACAAGGAAAGTTTATGCTGATAAATGGAGGAGATTTTTTCTTTGGAGCGAAACAAAAAGCTTTGATGTTTCAGTGCCTAATTTGAGTGTTTCACTTCAGTATCTTACAGAATTATTAGACAGGGGTTTGTCTTTCTCCTCTGTAAAAGTTCATGCTGCAGCCATTTCTGCTCACTATGACTGTGACCCGCCATTATTCTCTCACCCTTTGTTCAAGCAATTTCTTAGAGGGGCAAAGAACATAAGACCCCCACGTAGAGCTCCTACTCCTTCCTGGGATCTCAATTTTGTGTTGGAAAAGCTTACTTTATCTCCTTTTGAACCTGCAGCTACTTCAGAGTTGAAGTTTTTGTCTTGAAAGACTGCTTTTTTGTTGGCCATTACGCCTGCTAGAAGGGTATCTGAATTACAGGCTCTAATGGCAGTTGAACCCTTCCTGATATTCCATAAGGATAGGGTCTCACTACGTACTAATCCTACTTTTATGCCTAAAGTTGTTTCTAATGTGGCCTTAAACCAATCTATTCATCTGCCTACATTTTATGCTGATCCCCAAAATAAGGGGGAGAAAATTTTGCATTCTTTGGACATTCACAGGCAGTTACGTTATTATTTGAGCAGAACTAAAGGGTTCAGGCAGTCCCAACAGTTATTCATTTCTTTTGCCTTGGGATCTCAAGGAAAGCCTGTTACAAAACAAACTATTTCTATGTGGATTGGGCATTGCATTGCCTTCTGTTATTCTCATCATGGTAAGGAGGTTCCAGCTGGAATCAGACCTCATTCCACTAGGGCTACTGCCACTTCTACTGCTTTTTTAAGGGGTGGCTACTAAGGATATTTTGGAGGCAGCTACCTGGAGTTCAGTGCACACTTTTTCTAAGCATTACCATCTTCCTCTTTATTCCAAATCTAGGGCTGGGTTTGCCACTGCAGTATTACAGGGCATGTTAGCAGCTCCTAATGCTATCTGATTATACCAACCTCCCATTACCTTTGCTTTGGGATTCTACCCACAGGTTATGACTGCAGCAATGTGAGATGAAGAACATAGTACAGTTTTGTACCTACCATAAATGTAGATGTTCAAGATCCACATTGCTGCAGTCCAGTTTACCCTCCCTCCTTCCCTCTGTAGTTTGGGGTGGCTGTGTGGTTTGTGGTGTATCTTTGTTGCTATTTTGGTGATTGGGTATTTCTATTTTGGCTATGGCCTTTCTTTTAAGGCCTTCTGACATCTGGGGCAAGAAAGACTGAGGATATGGCGTCGGTCATGCGCTTTAGTACCACGGTGTACTGACGTCAGATCTGAGTGACCATGACAGACGCCAGCCTAACACTTTGGTATTCGGGCCGACCGAGGACAGCGGACTACCCACAGGTTATGACTGCAGCAATGTGGATGTTCTTCGTCTTCCCTTGCTGCAGTCCTGACAATTGGGGTATAGTCCGCGTCCCAGTCGGCCAATACCAGAGAGGTTGACGCCGGTCATGGCGCTTTAGACTGACGCCAATGCCAGGGTACTAACGCGCATGACCGACGCCATTTCCTCAGTCTTTTGCCGCATGGTCCGATGCAGAAGCAGTTTGCGAGTGCAGGTTGGCGTTCTGAGATTTTCGAAACCGGAGTTTCAGACCGAATACAGAGTTGGCTAAGTAACCTCGTTGGGGAACATTTTGGTTTTTTCTTGCCTCAGTATTTAAACGGATGTCAGAAAAAGTGAATAACTGTATTTCTTGTGGGAAGCAGATACATAAGGATTTTCATACATTGTGTATACCTTGTTTAGGGCCTGAGCACGACGTTGTTGGTTGCCGCTCTTGTGCTAGATTTAACAAGCACTATTAAGAGGAGGCTTGATTGTGCTAGGTTAGTGTTTGGGAAACGCGAATTATAATATGCCGTCGGATGCTCCGCCTGCTTCATCCAAGAAGCAAAGATAAAACAGTGAAGCCTAGGGAGAGGAACCGCAGCCCCGGATGTCGGTCCTTTGGAAGGCTCAGGGAGCCGGAGGTTTTGCCAGGAGTTTCAATGGAGTCTCAGGCAGATACTTTACTGTTACAGGATGTGCCCTCTCAGGAGGTAGGCCAGGCTGAGGGGGCTTCTCAGGTAACTGTTCTTCCCTCTTCCCAAGGTAGTTAGGGCCTCTCCTTCTGTTGCCAAAGCTTCTTTTAGAGGTAGGCCAAGTTCAGTTTCTGTGGGGGCTTCTCCTAGCATTTCGGGCTCTGTGCCTAAGAAACATATGCTCAAAATGGCAGAAGATTTGATTACTCTGATTAGAGGCTCTATGCCCCCACCTGATAAGAGGCCTAGGGTGGAACAGGAGTTTGATAGTTTTGAACAGTGTTCACAGGCTTCGGAGTCTTCTGGGGAAGACTTGCAAGAGTTTCCTACTTATTCTGATTCTGATGTGGATGATTCCACCCCTTCGGCTTCTCCTCCTGAGGATTTTTCATTTTCAGAGACTCTCCACTCCATGAGGGAGCACTTTAAATGGGAAGGCCAGGATTACTCTGACTCTAGAAAAAGGCTTAGGGAATTCTTGTTCTTGCCTCAGCATAGGCCCTTAGCTATTCCTCCTGTGTTGAATGTGGTGGAGGATGTTTTTGCAGAGGCTTCTCTGAACCCTGACTCCTTGCCTCCTGCTCCCGGTAAGCCTGATAGGTCTTATCGGGTGCACGAAGCTCATAAGTATTTGTTTAAGAGTCCCAGGGCGGACCCAGAAACTGTTTCTCAGGGGCCTAAAGGTGTTAAAGCTTCTGTGGTTAAAAATCCTGTACCCTCTGATAAAGAGGCAAGGGCTTTGGATAGGTGGGGTAAGAAAGTATATACTTCTTCCACTTTGGCCATGAGGGCGTTGAATTGTCAGTTTCATATGCTGAAATATCAGAATTATCTCCTTTCACAATTGAAATCTAAGGTGGATGCTTTGGAAGGTATTGAGTGTAAAGAATTGCTGGATTTGGTTCATGTGTCTGAACAAGTGGGTAAGCATTCTTTGCAGTGTGGTTTTGATGCTGTTCAGGCCTCCTCGAGGGTGGCTGCTACTAGTTCTGTTCTTCAGACATGCATGGTTGAAGGATCAGAATTTAGCTGAGCATGTTAAGACCAGGATTTTGGATGCTCCTTTACAGTCTGATGTGTTGTTTGGACCGCCTGTGGAAGCACTTTTAAAGAAAATGGAGGACAAAGCTAAGTCTATGCAGACTGTTAAAGATTTTTGCAGGTGCAGCCTCAAGTTTAGTAGAAATTGGCCTGCTAAGGGGTGGACATATCCTGCTTATGGTGCCCAGTCTAGGGGTAGGTCTAGGCGTGGTAGGGGCAGGGCTCAAGGTCTGCTTAGGCCTAGATCAGACAGTTCACCTGCTCAGACTTCTGGTGAGGGCAGGGGTCAGTCCTTTCGTAAGCAGCACCAATGACCTGCCTTTTCAGCTGCCAGTGGACTCGTCTGGCAGCTCCTTTAGGAGGACGATTGTCTCTTTTCAAAGAAAATTGGGATTTAATCACTCAAGACAGATGGGTGCTGGATATCATTCACCACGGGTACAGATTTTATTTCCACACAATGCCCCCTTTCAAAGGCATGCCAGATGTTCCTCCTCCACAAAGAAAAGAGGCTCACAAGCAAGTTTCTCAGTTACTCCAGATAGGGGCTATTCAGCCGGTCCCTGTGTCAGAAAGGGGCTTCGGATTTTATTCTCGCCTGTTCCTAGTGCCAAAGAAGGGGAACACGTGGAGACCAATTTTGGATTTATCTATCCTCAACACTTATCTGGACATTCCCAAGTTCAAGATGTTGACGTTACAGCGACTGTTACCTCTGCTGGGCAAGGATCACTGGATGGTAGCTTTGGATCTCAAGGAAGCTTACCTTCATGTGCCCATAAGGCTAAGTTGCAGAAAGTATCTGCGGTTTCGAACTGGAGATTTTCATTATCAGTTCTCTGCATTGCCCTTTGGCTTATCTACTGCGCCCAGAGTATTCACAAAGGTTCTGGCTCCAGTGATAGCTTACTTCAGGCTTCAAGGCATTCAAATTTATCCTTACTTGGACGACTGCCTGATTTTGGCTCAAGAAAAGGAAATCCTTCCTTTATGCCTAAGGTGGTTTCTAGTGTGGCTTTAAACCAAACTATTCATTTGCCTACGTTTTTTGCAGATCCTCAAAATAAAGGGGAAAAGATTTTGCACACTTTAGATGTACACAGGCAATTGCGTTATTATTTGAGCAGGACTAAAGATTTTAGGCAGTCTCAGCAGTTACTTGTTTCTTTTGCTTTGAGTTCACAGGGCAAGCCTGTGTCAAAACAAACTATTTCTAGGTGGATTGGCTTTTGCATTGCATTTTGTTATTCCCATCATGGCAAAGAGGTTCCAGCTGGGATTAGGCCTCATTCCACTAGGGCTACTGCCACTTCAACAGCATTTCTAAGGGGTGGCAACTAAGGATATTCTGGAAGCAGCTACTTGGAGTTCAGTGCATACTTTCTCTAGGCATTATCACCTGCCTATATACTCTAAGTCTAGAGCTGGTTTTGCCACAGCTGTTTTACAAGGCATGTTGTCAGCTCCTGCTACTTTATAATTTGCCAGCCTCCCTTACCTCTGCTTTGGGATTCTACCCAATTGTCAGGACTGCAGCAAGGGAAGACAAGAACATAGTACAGTTTTGTACCTACCATAAATGTAGATGTTCGAGGATTCCCTTGCTGCAGTCCAATTTACCTCCCTTCCCTCTGTGTTTCAGGGTGGTTGTGTAGGTGAGTTTACATGCTTATATTTTTGTATATATTACTGTATAGATTGTACATGTTTTTTGCAGGTTGTTTTGGGACTTGTCTTTTGGGTCTTCTGACATCTGGGGCAAGAAAAGACTGAGGAAATGACGTCGGTCATGCGCATTAGTACCCTGACGTACTGACGTCAGTCTAAGGCGCCATGACCGACGTCAGCCTTATACTCTGGTATTCGGGCCGACTGGGACGCGGACTATACCCCAATTGTCAGGACTGCAGCAAGGGAATCCTCGAACATCTACATTTATGGTAGGTACAAAACTGTACTATCTTCGAACATCTACATTTATGGTAGGTACAAAACTGTACTTTTTATGCAAAAGCTTGGCATTATTCCTTGCTTTTTTGGTGTTCTGGATAAGGTCATCTCTGTCCATATATTAACATCTGACTTGCCTATGTGAAATGGGCTGTGAAGTATATTTGGGGGGTGGGGGTGTCATAACATTGTAGCAACAGAGGGATTCAGATAAACAGGTGGATTTCTTTATAGCTGATTAAAGCTGTATAATTTCCCACAAGAACCATCTTTAGGAATATGTTCCTGGTTCCAGTTCCCTGGACTACAGTGCAAGGTGATCAGAATGTGGTGTTAAATGTACATTCCCTTGGTTAGAGGTGTGCCCACGGAGATTTGAACAAGTGGAGTTAAAGGAGGACTGCCTGATTATTCTGTTTTTAGATGAGGTATTGAATCCTTTGGGTTTGTTCTCTCTGAAATTTTGTCCTTTAACAATATAAAAAGAAAATGGTTACATTAATGACGTAAGAAAAGATGGCAGAGTATAACTTCTCTCAAAGCTGATGAGTGTTCAGGTTTGGGGATGGCGGGGATTGGAGAGTCCACAGTTGGTAACTGTTCCAATTAAAATGTACGCAAAATGCCCAATTTGAAGCGGGTGGTTTGAAGTAAGGTTAACCAGTTAGATGACATTTAAAAAGAGCAAGGGTTGTGCTAGACAATGGTGATAAATCTGTCATTTAAAAGTTGGTTAGACTTGAATTAATGGGTACAGGATATTACTGCATCTGGAACTATGATAAAATAGTCCTTAACAGTTAAGTGAGAGCAGTTGTCAAAGAGCACATGACAAAAGTGGAGAAGCAGAGGTGGTAGTAAAATATTGTGCCTCTCTATCTGCAAAAGTTGCTTTTTAGCTCATGTACAGATAGTGTGTCAATTTATTAATATTTTAAACAGTTGACACACAAATTGCAGCAAACCTAGTTCAGCTGTGGGGTTACCATTGGCAGCAATGGGCAGTGAAACTGTCACCATAATTACATTCATTAAATCATTTAATTAGATTAAATTATTTGAGACAGACGTAGGTCATCTTAATGGTGCTTTTACTGAAAGAGATGCTGATACTGCAAAAAACATGTGAAATTATAAAAATGTTCCTAGCCCAAGTGTCCATGGGTAAACATAAAGGTTTCATAGTAAAAATGGCAAAAAGCTCATTGGTTAACCTGTTGAAATTCTCAGACCACCTTGTGTATTTCTAGTCAGATTTATTTTTCAAAGTGTTCTCAGACCTTTTGTTAATGAAGAAACAGAATGATGCATCTTCTAAACCTGAACTTTCGGTGTAAGCCGAATAGTTACAGCCGGTATCAGTTGATCCATGTTTTTCTAAACCACCTGTGGGGTAGGGTATAATTACACATTGTGCTTGAGTGGGATGTCATAGCTGCACTGCTTACTTGATGCAGAGCATTAAACTGAAGCAAAATTGTAGGTTAGAATTTGTGGAGCTTTTCATTAAGTATAGTCTACAGATGGAGTTTGTCAGATGATTGAGTTTTCAGAAACTCTACCATGTTCATGTTTCACTGTTGCAGTCATCACACTTGGGTTATCTGCCTGCAGGTAGCCCTCAGTTGGACCAAATACCAGAGACTTAGTATTTCTGTGTCAGTTGCTGTCACTCCAGGACTGACGGGTATAAAAATAAAAACAGGCAGCCAACACCATTACATCAGTCTTTTTTGCTGAGGTCCTGAAGCAGAAGCGCACGAGTGCCAGTCGGCCGCTACCCGAGTTTGTTTCCGAATTGAATCATCTTGAAGTCTTCTAAAGCTAAGTACCTTGTTGGGGATCCTTTTTTCTTGCTCTAACCGATGTCAGAAAAAGTTGACTATTGTCTCTCCTGTGGAAAGCAAATAGCACACCGAGATTTCCATTCTTACTTTGTCAACTTTTTAGGCCCAGACCATGACGTACCTCGCTGTTGGTTTTGTGCCTTGTTCAAAGCCCAAACTATTAGTCGTCTGTCCCTTATTGTCGCTAAATACTTTTGTTCTCTCTCCGTATTCCAAAATGGCTTTGGTAAGCCATCCGACTGCTGATCTTCCGAAAAAACGTAAGGATAAAGACAAGAGACCGCATAGGTCCAAAACTGCTGATGACCCTTCCGTTAAGCTAGTCGCCAGTTTGCCAGTACTCAGTGAGGTGCTTTTGCAGCCCCTGATGCCCGCTTCAATGTATTCGCAGGCCTCTACCGAGACCCGTTCGGAGTCTGGTATGCCGCAAGACTCTTAAGACTGCAGAACCTGCGGTTGTTTCTACCTTGGATGGGTCCAGAGCTGCTGAGCAGGCACTGGCTTCTGAGGAAGTTCGTCGCACTACCAGTATTCGACACGAACCGACTTCTTTCACATCTTCAGTTTTGTCTAAAACTGCCGCATTTCTAAGGCCAAGAGTACGAGCTACACCGAAAAATCTGATGACCCAAACTCAAGCACCTGCTTCCTTGCCACAAAATCAAATGCTTAAAATGACAGAAGATGTTGTTATGCTAATTAGGGGAAGCCAGCCTTTCCCTGCTAAGAGAAAGAGACCTAGCCCCAGTAGCTTTAACAGACCAAGAGTCCGACTCTGAGGTATCTGATTATGAAAACATGCCTTTATCTGCTTATGAGGATTCTGATGCAGAGGAATCCATTCCCTCTGCTTCTCCACCAGAGGATTTTTCTTTTGGTGAAACCTTACATACTTTGAGAGCATTTCCACTGGGAATGCCAAGACTATCCTCAGTCCAAAAAGAGACTCTGAGAATTTCTAGATTTGCCTCAACATAGGCCTTTGGCAATACCCCCAGTCCTGGATGGTTGTGGATGATGTCTTTATGGAATCCAGTCCAACTCCTGATACTTTACCCCCTGCTCCTAGGAAACCATACAGGTACAAATTCCTTTTCAAAAATCCTTCTGCTGACCCAGAGGTCATCTCCCAGGGGACGAAAGTTAACAAAGCAACTACAGCTAAGAACCCCACCCCTTCGGACAGGGATTCCAGAGCTTTAGACAGATGAGCTAAGAAAGTATACACCTCTGCAACCCTCGCCATTAGGGCTTTGAATTGCCAGTTTTACATGCTAAAGTACAAACAACATATCGTGGAACATATTAAGCAGAAATTAGCTACCTTTACAGACTGTGCAGAAAATAAAGAATTACAAGAGCTAATGCATTCTGCAAGCCAAGTCAGCAAGCATACTTTGCAATGTGGCTTTGACGCCCTAGAAGCATCTTGCAGGGCAGCAGTCACTGGTTCTGTACTGAGAAGACATGCTTGGCTTAAGGAGCAGACCTTGCCAGACAATGTCAAGCCAAAATCACTAGATGCTCCTTTGAACAAGGACAATCTGAGACCAGAGCAGAAGAGGTTCCTAAAAAGATGGAAGAAAAAGCTAAATCTATGGAGACAGTCAAAGATTTCTTGCAAGTACAGCTTCCTAGATTTAGTAGGCATTCCCCTCAAAGCATTGGTCCTTTCCAGCCCGCTCTAGGCTATCTCGGACTAGACCCAGGGGAAACAGACCCTCCTCCAGACTACATTCTCAGGGTATGCAGAGATCTAAGCAATGGAGTGCCTCCACTTCAAAAACAGGAGTGCTAAGCCACCCCCATACGGAAAGAATTCAGAATTACTTCTCAACTCCACTCCCCACCTCTTCCCCAACTGCTCATGCCCCTAGGAGGAAAACTGGCCCATCATGCAAAAAACTGGACTTGCATCACCAAAAACTGATGGGTCCTCAACATTGTATCCCAGGGGTAATAATTTTGCTTCCTCTCTGTCAACACCAAAAGGGTTCCCAGACCTTCCTCCAAACAAGTGGGCAGAGGCACAAAACCAAGTTCAATCCCTGCTCTCCATAAGGGCTATTCAACCTGTTCCTGCAGAAGATAGGTCAAGGGTTGTATTCCAGATTTTTCCTGGTACCCAGAAAATAGGGCACCTGGCGCCCAATCCTAGATCTTTCCATTCTAAACACCTTCCTGGTGGTACCAAAATTCAAAATGCTCACCCTTCAGCAGCTTCTTCCTATGCTGGCCAAAGATGCCTGGTTAGCCACCCTAGACTGAAAAGAAGCCTATCTGCACATCCCTATCAGAGACTCATGCATAAAATACCTACGCTTCAGGGCAGGGTCTATGCATTATCAATTCTCTGCACTTCCCTTTGGCTTATCCACTGCTCCCAGAGTTTTCACAAAATGCCTGGCTCCAGCCATTGCCTACTGCAGACAGAGAAAAATTCAAATTTACCCGTACTTGGACAACTGCCTAATTCAGGCAGTCAGGAAATGCTGTTGCAGCACCTGACACTTTAAACCTTCTAACCTCCCTGGGGTACACTATCAATGAAAAGAAATCAAAACTAGTCCCCAGTCAAAAGATTATATTCCTGGGAGCAAGCTTGGACACAGCATCCCAGATGGCATTCCTTACTGCAGAAAAACAAGCCTATCTGACAGGCTACTTCACTCAAATGGCCACCAGAACCAACTGTCTGCAAGGAAAATCCTGCAGGCCCTAAGGTTCATGGCCTCATGCATACTAATTCCATATGCCAGACTGCATATGAGGAAACTTCAGTGGTACTTAAAAAGTCTTTGGTGCCAGCGTTCTCGGGACCTGGAAGCTGTTATTCCTATCCTACCTTGTCTAAGGACAGTGTGTCTTTGGTGGGCAGCGGCATGCAACCGCAAGGGACTTCCCTTTACTCAACCCCACGCCGCCCAGACCCTAATCACAGACTCATCAGACTATGCCTGGGGGGCACACCTGGACAAGTGCATTCAGGGCCACTAGAGCCCAAGTCAAATTCATCTGCACATCAACCAAAAAGATGCTAGCTGTTCAGCACGCTATAACAGCTTTCAGATTCCTACTCTCACCAGAACCCCTGCTAATTAAAACAAACGCCACAGTTGTGGTTCATCAACAAGCAGGAGGGGAACCCACTCTTAACCACTCTACAGGCTAGCCATGGCCCTGTGGAACAGGGTCTTGGACATGCAGGTCCATCTGCAAGCTCAATTCCTGCCAGGCAAACAAATCTCACTGGCAGACCTAAGCAGAAATCTCCTAGAACCACACTGGTGGCAATTAGAGCCCACCACCTTCAGCCTTCTGATTCAGAAATGGGGGACCCAAGAGGTGGATCTCTTTGCCACCCCCTGCAATCACCAGTTCAGCAAATTCTGCACCAGGACACCTCACAGCAGGGCCTGGAAAGTGGATGCCCTATCCTTCCAGTGGGTAAACCTCTCAATGTATGCATTTCCCCCTCTGCCCCTTCTCTCAAGAATATTGCTCAAGGTAAGACAGGGCAGACAAGGGCAGTCCTGATTGCCCTGGACTGGCCATGCCAGCACTGGTATCCACTACTGTGCAGCCTGTCTCCGGTGCCACCCTGACACCTTTCCCAGAACCCGACCCTCCTCACACAGAAGGAGGGACAGATCTTGCATCCACAACTGCAAACCCTGAATCTTACAGCCTGGCTTATCCCTTAATCTCCCCTAGTGACCTGCCTAAGCAAGCAGATGCTGGATGCCAGAAGACCCAGTACAAGGAAATCCTATGCCAAGTGGAAAAGGTATTGCTCTTGAACTCTATCTAAAGGAGAGGACACAACTCTGCCCTTCCTACCTCTAATCCTGGACTATTTAACAGATTTACTCCATAGCCTATCCTTCTCCATTAAGATCCATGCCTTTGCCATCTCGGCTCATTACAACACTGAGCCCACCTCTCTTCTCTCACCCTCTCATCAAACAGTTCTTGAAAAGGGAAAACAACTTAAGGGCACCAAGGAGAGCACCCACCCCTGCTTGGGACCTTAACTTTGAAATGGAAAAGCTCATGCTACCCCCTTTTGAGCCTGCAGCGTCAGAGTTAAAATTCCTCTCTTGGAAAACAGCGTTGCTTCTGGCCATCACTTCAGCTAGAAGAGTGTCTGAGCTACAAGCACTGATGGCTGTGGAACCCTTCATTATTTTTCATGCTGACAGGGTTTCCCTCGGTACTAATTCTTCCTTTATGCCTAAAGTGGTGTCCAGTGTGGCTCTCAACCAATCTATTAATTTTCCAGTCTTCTTCCCTAATCCTCATAATAAAGGGAAAAGTGTCCTGCACTCCTTGGATGTGCACAGTCGGCTCAGATTCTACCTGGATACGACTAAGCCCTTCAGGAAATCTGACCAGTTATTACTCAAATGTTCGTGTTTCACTGTTGCAGTCGTCACACTTGGGTTATCTGCCTGCAGGTAGCCTTCAGTCGGCCCGAATACCAGAGTCTTCAGATTTCTGCATCTGATGCTGTCGCCTCTTCCATGACGTCAGGTCATCAGGGGTATAAAACATGCAGCCGACGCCATTACATCAGCTTTTCTTGCCACACGGGAGCCCGAAGCAGAAGCGGTTCGGAAGTACTGGTCAGCAGCTACCTGAAATTTTTGTTTTTTGAGTTTCAAACCTGAAGTCTTCTAAAGCTAAGAACCCCGTTGGGGATCCTTTTTTTCTTCGGCTAACCGATGTCAGAAAAAGTTAACAATTGTCTCGCCTGTGGAAAGCAAATACCACACCAAGATTTCCATTCCGTCACCTGTTTAGGCTCAGACCACAACATCCCTCGCTGTCGGTTTTGTGCCTTGTTTAATGACCGAACTATTCATTGGGCTATTTGTTTCTAAATTCTTTTGCTGTCATTCTCCATACTCCAAAATGGCTTCAGTAAGCCATCAGATTACCAATCTTCAAAAAAATGCAAAGATAGACAGAGACCACATAGGTCCAAAACTGCTGACGACACTTCCGTTAAGCTAGTCGCCAGTCCTCCAGTACTCAGTGAGGTGCTTTCACAGCCCCCGTTACCCGCTTCTGCAGATTCGCAGGCCTTTACTGAGGTCCATTCTGAGTCCAGTATGCCGCAAGATGCTTCTTCGACTATGGAACCTGCGGATGTCTCTACCTTGGATGGGTCTGGTGCCGCTGTACAGGCACCGGCTTCTGAGGGTGTATTCAGGCCTTCCAATGTTCGTATCGGACTACTTCATTAATGACCTAAATCTACCAAATTTTGCAGGCCCAGAGTTTGTACTACGCCTAGGAAACAGACGACCAAAGCACATTTTCAAGCTCCTATACCACAGAAACAAATGCTTAGAATGGCCGAAGACCTTATTACTTTAATTACAGGAAGCCAGCCTTCTCCCTCTAAGACAAAGAATTGATTTTCCTTCTGATTCTCAGACCATGATTCTGATGACTCTGACCCCTGTGAATACTAGAACATACCTTTATCTACCTATGAGGACTCAGATGCAGAGGATTCAATTCCCTCAGCCCCCCCCCCCCTCCGAGGACCTTTCTTTAAGTTGAACCTTGCATGTCTTTAAGAGCATTTCTGCTGGGAATGCCAGGACTACCCACAGTCCAAAAAGACTCGGGGAATTTTTGGACTTGCCCCAGCATAGGCCTCTAGCTATTCTCCCTGTCCTGGATATTGTAGATGTCTTCATGGAATCCAGCCTTACCTGTGATACTTTACCACCTGCCCCTAGAAAGCCTGACTGATACTACAGAGTACCTGACTGTCACAAATTTCTCTTTAAAAATCCCACTGCGGACCCAGAGACCATTTCCTACAGACCTAAAGGTATTAAGGCTTCTACAGCCAAAAACCCTACCCCTTCGGATGGGGATTGTAGGGCTCTGGACAGATGGGGTAAGAAGGTTTATACCTCTGCAACTCTTGCCATCAGGGCTTTAAACTGCCATTTTCACTTAAAGTACCAGCAGCATATTGATCTATTTAAACAAGAAATGTTGATTCCAGATTGTGCAGAAAATAAGTACTTACAAGACTTAATGCATTCTGCAAACCAAGTTGGTAAACATACTTTGCAGTGTGGATGTTCTTCGTGTTTCACTGTTGCAGTCATCACATTTGGGTTATCTGCCTGCAGGTAGCCCTCAGCCGGCCTGAGTACCAGAGTCTTCGGATTCCTGCATCGGATGCTGTCTCCTCTTCCATGACGTCCGGTCATCAGGGGTATAAAACATGCCGCCGATGCCATTACATCAGTTTTTTTGCCGTGCAGTGCCTGAAGCAGAAGCAGTTCGCAAGTACTGGTCGGCCGACTCCTGAAATTTTCATTTTCGAGTTTCAGATCCAAAATCTTCAAAAAAGATAAGTACTCCATTGGGGGTTCTTTTTCTTGCTCCAACCGATGTCATTAAAAGTTAACAATTGTCTTACCTGTGGAAAGCAAATACCTCAGAGATTTTCATTCGTACTGCATCCCCTGTTTAGGTCCAGACCATGACATCCCTCTCTGTCGGTTTTGTGCCTTGTTCAACCCTCAGACTATTCGTCATTGGGCTATCTTTGTAGCCAATTACTTTCGTACTGTCTCAGTACTCCGAAATGGCTTTAAGCCATCTGACTACCGATCTTACGAAAAAAAACGTAAGGATAAAGACAGACAGACCGCATAGGTCCAAAACTGCCAATGATGCTTCCGTTAATGTAGTCACCAGTCCGCCGGTACTCTGGTGCTTTCGCAGACCCTGATGCCCGCTACTTCAGATTTGCAGCCCTCTACTGAGAACCATTTGGAGTCCAGTATGCTGCGAGACGACTATGGAACCTGCGGATGTCTCTATCTTGGATGGGTATGGAGCCGCTGTGCAGGCACCGGCTTCTGAGGGTGCATTCACAGACTTGCATTTTAAACCCATGCCAATGTTTTCATCCAGGCCTAAATCTCGCACCACACCTAGAAAACCGACCAAACCGCAGGCTCTGGCCCATATGCCTAAAAAAACAAATGCTCAGAATGGCTGAAGACCTTATTACCATAATTATGGGAAGCCAGCCTTCCCCCTCTAAGAGACCTAGAACTGTTTTTCCTTCTGATTCTTCTGATCAGGAGTCTGATATTTCTGCTCCTTCCTATTACCAGGATTTGCCCTTGTGTATATATGAGGATTTTGATGCACAGGATTCTATTCCCTCTGCTTCCCCTCTAGAAGATTTTTCTTTCGGTGAAACTTTGCACACTCTTAGGGAGTATTTCTGCTGGGAAATCCAGGATTACTCTGACTCCAGACATAGGGAATTCTTACTCCTTCCTCAGCACAGGCCTTTAGCTATCCCTTCTATTCTGGACATTGTAGATTATGCTTTCTTGGAATCTAGCCTTTCCCCAGACACTTTACCTCCAGCTCCCAGAAAACCTGACCGGTATTAGAGTACCTGACTCTCAAGTTCCTCTTCAAGAATCCTACTGCAGATCCAGAGACCATTTCCCAAGGACCAAAAGGCATTAAGGCTACTGCTGCCAAAAATCCTACCCCTTCTGATACAGATTCTAGAGCCTTAGACAGATGAGGTAAGAAGGTATAAACTTCTGCTACTGTGGCCATTAGGTCTTTAAATTGCCAGTTTCATATGTTAAAGTAGCAGCATGTTATGGGGCTACTTAAACAGAAAATGATGATTCCTGACTACTGAACACAAAGAATTACAGGATTTAATGCATTCTGCAGAACAAGCTGGTAAACATACTTTGCAATGTGGTTTTGATGCTTTAGAAGCATTTTGCAGGGCTGCTGTCACTGGGTCTGTACGTAGAAGGCATGCTTGGCTTAAGGAACAAAACTTGCCAGATCATGTAAAGGCTAAATTGCTGGGTGCTCCCTTGCATCAAGACTGCCTTTTTGGCAACAAAGCAGAAGTCCTCAAAAGGATGGAGGAAAAGCTAAATCTATGCAAACTTAAAGATTTCCTACAAGTACAGCCTCCCAGATTCTTTCCAGTACCTTCTAGGCCTTTTCAGTCCAAACCCAGGAACAGCAGACCACCTAGGCTACAGTCTCAAGCTACACACAGACCTAAGCGGTGGGGGGGGCTCCCACTTCCAAAGCAGGGAGTAGTAAGCCACCCCCTTACGGAAAAATGGCACAATGACTTAACCTTAACCCTTCCAAGCTCTGCTGTACTACCTGCTCCCTTAGGAGGGAAGCTTGCCTTGCATGCAAAAAAAAGGGAACTCCTTACCCAGGACAAATGGGTTTTGAACATAGTTTCCCATGGATACAGATTCCACTTCCACACCCTACCAACCCCATATGGTTGGCCAGACCTACCCACAAATCAATGGGCAGAGGCCCAACAGCAGGTTCTCTCTCTTCTCAGTATCAGGGCTATTCAGCCTGTCCCAGCAGAACAAAGGCGACAAGGTTTTCATTCGACTTTTTCTGGTGCCCAGAAGAGAACTCCTGGCGTCCTATCCTGGACCTCTCTTCTCAACACCTTTCTGGTAGTTGCAGAATCAGCATTTTGAATTTTGGAACAGCTTCTTCCCAGGCTAGCCAGGGATGCCTGGCTGGCAACCCTAGACTGAAAGGAAGCTTTTCTGCACGTCATAAGGGAATCTTGCAGGAAATACCCATGCTTCAGGGCAGGCTCCATGCACTATCAGTTCTCTGCACTTCCCTTTGGCTTATCTACTGTGCCCAGGGTATTCATAAAGTGTCTAGCTCCAGCCATTGCATTTTGCAGGCCGAGAAATATTCAAAGTTACCCATACTTGGACGACTGATTCAGGCAGAAAGCTAGGACTTGCTGTTATAACACCTGGCATTCATAAAAACTTCTAACCTCACTGGGGGGGGGGTATACCATCAACGAAAAGGCGTCTCATCTAGTACCCTGCCAACAGATTGTATTCCTGGGAGCAAGCTTGAACACAACTTCCCGGATGGCATTCCTCACTCTGGAGAAAAAAGTTTGACAACCTACTTAAAACTATTGGCCACGAAACCCCAGCTTATCTGCAAAGAAAATTCTGCAAGCCCTGGGGTTCATCGCCTCTTGCATTTTACTAATTCCATATGTGAGACTGCATATGAGGAAACTCCAGTGGTATCTAAAAAGCCTATGGTGTCAACATTCTCAGGACCTGGAAACAATGATTTCTATCGTTCCTTGTATCAAGACAGAGTTCCTTTGGTGGGCAGAGGCCTGCTACCATAACAAGGGACTCTTTCACTCTACCCTCTGCCACCCAAACCCTAACAGATGCATCAGACTATGCGTGGGGGGCTCACATGGCAGGGCAGTGCATTCAGGGCAAATTGACCCTGAGACAGATGCACCTGCACATCAATCAAAAAGAAATGTTAGCTGTACAGAGTGCTCTGACAGCCTTCAAAGACCGTATTCTTCTAGGACAACTATTGGTAAAGATGGACAACAACACAGTTATGTGGTACATAAACAAGTAGGGGGGAACCCACAAGTACCCTCTCTGCAGACTAGCCATGGCTCTGTGGAACACAGCCTTGAGCTCCCAAGTACACCTGCAAGCTCAATTCCTGCCAGGCAAACTAAATTCACTGGCAGACTTAAGCAGAAATCTTATGGACCAACACGAATGGAAACTAGAACCCGAAATATTCAACCTCTTGAGGAACAAATGGGGGACTCCAGAGGTAGAAGTTTGCCTCACCTTAGAACTACCAATTGCACAAATTCTGCACAAGAACTCTACACAGCCAAGCTTGGAAAGTGGATGCCCTGTTCTTTACCTGGGAAAGCCTCTCAATTTATGCCTTTCCCCCTCTGCCTCTCCTCTCGAAAGTTCTACTAAAGGTCAAACAGGACAAGACAAGGACAATACTGATTGCACCAGACTGGCCACGCCAGCACTGGTACTCCCTCTTGCGCAGTCTGACACTGCTACAACCATGGCACCTGCCTCAGACCCCTTCCCTGCTGCCCAGCAGGCAGGCCAGATTCTGCACCCTCTGCTTCAAACTCTGAACCTTGCAGCCTGGCTTATCCCTTGAGCTCTCCCTTAGCATCCCTCAGTAAGCAGGTACTGGATGTCATTCTGGAGGGTAGGAGGCCTAATACCAGAAAATCCTATGCTGAAAAGTGGAAAAGATGCTGCTCCTGGAGACTGGCTCAAGGGATGGGTACAACAGTGCCCAGCTTGTCTCATATTCTACAGTACTGAACAGAAATGCTCTACAGGGGCCTATCCTTCTCATCAATTAAAATTCACGCCTCTGCCATTTCTGCACATTATAATACTGAGCCACCCCTCTTCTCACCCCTTGCTAAAGCAATTCCTTAAAGGGTCCAAAAATGTAAGACCCTCCAGGAGAGCTCTCACTCCAGCCTGGAACCTTAACTTTGTATTTGAAAAGCTCACCCCCCCCCCCTTTTGAACCAGCTGCTACAGCAGAGTTGAAATTCCTTTCTTGGAAAACACCCTTCCTTCTAGCCATCACTTCAGCAAGAAGAGGGTCTGAATTACAGGCCCTCATGGCAGTGGAACCCTTCATTATCTTCCATGCAGACAGGGTTTCCCTCAGGACTAATCCTCCTTTTATGCCCAAGGTGGTGTCTTCTGTGGCCATAAATCAGTCCATTCATTTGCCTACCTTTTTCCCTAATCCACAAAACAAAGGGGAACGAATACTGCACTCTCTGGACATGCACAGACAACTTAGATTCTATTTGGACAGGACTAGCCTACCAGAAAATCTCAACAGCTGCTAGTTAGCTTTGCTGCAGGGGCAGAGGGGAAGGCCATTTCAAAATGGGATAGCCCATTGCATTCATTTCTGCTACAAGCACCATGGAAAACCTACCTCACAGGGAGAGGGGATAAGATCACATTCCACCAGGGCTGCATCTACCTTTGCAGCATTTCTCAGAAGGGTCCCTACCCAGGGACATGCTAGAAGCTGCTACCTGGAGCTCTGTACATACCTTCACCAAGCATTGCCCACTTGCCTATCTTTTCTAAATCCAGAGCTGGATTTGCCACTGCAGTCTTGCAGGTATTAATAGCTGGCCCTAATGCTCTTTAACTTCCTCCTCCATTCCTTAGCTTTGGGAATCAACCCAAATGTGATGACTGCAACAATGAAACCTGAACATAGTACAGTTGTTTACACTTACCATAAATGTAGATGTTCAAGTGTATTCACTGTTGCAGTCCTGGTTACCCTCCCTCCAGCCCCCTGACATCTCTGGGCTCTTCCTCTCCTCCTGGTGGGTATATTTATTTTTTCGTGTGTATTTGCTTTTTGATGGGGGTTTACCATACCATTTAATTGCTTCCTGTTGTGGGGGCACCTGACATCTGGGGCAAGAAAAACTGATGTAATGGCGTCTGCTGCATGTTTTATATCCCTGAAGACCTGACGTCATGGAAGAGGTGACAGCATCCTGAGACTCTGGTATTCAGGTCGGCTGAGGGCTACTTGCAGGCAGATGACCCAAATGTGATGACTGCAACAGTGAATACACTCTAACATCTACATTTATGGTAAGAGTACACAACTGTACTTTTTGATGCCTTAGAAGTATCTTGCAGGGCTGCTGTCATTGGGTTTGTTCTGAGAAGGCATGCTTGGCTGAAGGAACAAATCTTGCCAGACCATGTCAAGGGAAAATTACTTGATGCTCCATTAAACGAAGAATGTTTGTTTGGCTCTAAAGCAGAAGTTCTTAAAAAGATGGAGGAAAAAGCTAAATCCATGCAAACTGTTAGATTTCTTACAGGTACAACTACCTAGATTCAGTAGGCATTGGCCTTCAAAAAAACTGGTCCTTTTCAGTCCCTTCCAGACCTTCTCAGCCAAACCCAGGGGCAACAGACCCCAACGACTACATTCTCAAGGTATGCACAGATTAAAACAATGGAGTGCTCCCTCCTCAAAAACAGGGAGTGGTAAGCCAACCCCTGTGGAAAAAGTTCACAATGACTTGTCCTTAATCCTTCCCAGCCATGCCCAAGTACTTGCACCCCTAGGAGGAAAACTTGCCCTGCATGCAAAAAACTGGGAGTATATTACCCAGTACCGATGGGTCTTAAACATTGTATCCCAGGGATACAGATTCTATTTCCACTCTCTGCCAACCCCAAGCGGATTGCCAGACCTTCCTCCAAACCAGTAGACAGAGGCCCAAAAGCAAGTACTTTCTCTTCTCAGTGTCAGGGCCATTCACCCTGTGCCAGCAGATCAAAGGGGACAGGGTTTCTACTCCAGGCTGTTCTGGTGACCAGGAAAGAGAACTCTTGGCATCCTATTCTGGATCTGTCAACCCCAAACACCTTCCTGGTTGTACCAAAATTCAAAATGCTTACACGCCAGCAGCTCCTTCCTATGCTAGCCCAAGGACTCCTGGCTAGTCGCTCTAGACTTAAAAGAAGCTTATCTGCACATCCCCATAAGGGAATCTTGCAGGAAATATTTGTTTCAGGGCAAACTCTATGCACTCTCAGTTTGCTGCACTTCCTTTTGGCTTATCTACGGGGTATTCACAAAGTGCCTGGCTCCAACCATTGCTTACTGCAGGCCGAGAAATATTCAAATTTACCCATACTTGGATGATTGCCTGATTCAGGTGGATAGTCAGGAATTGCTACTTCAGCACCTAACATTTGTAAAGCGACTCCTATCTTCTCTGGGGTGTAGCATCAGTGAAAATAAATGTCTGGTACACAGCCAAAAGATTGTATTCCTGGGTGCAAGCTTGAACACAACTTCCCAGATGACATTCCTCATTCCAGAAAAGCAAGTTTGACAACTTATTTCAAACTACTGGCCACCCAAACCCAGCTATCTGCAAGAAAAATACTGCAAGCCCTAGGGTTCATGGCCTCATGTATTCTACTGATTCCATATGCAAGACTGCATATGAGGAAACTTCAACTGTTCATAGGTTCATAGATTAGTATTAAGCTAACTGCCATTCTGAGACATTTTAAGCCTAGCCAGTTATCCCTTGAGACTCAAAACCCTGCACCATGTGTTTGTAAGGAAAACACCTTAACCATTAGGCCACCCTCCCCCCTTAATAAACGGCCTCTGCAAGGCTCAAACCCAGGACCTTGCTCACCATAGATAAAGCGATTTACCACCAAGCCCTTGCCAGATATGGTACTTAGTCTGTGGTGTCAACATTCCCAGGACCTGGAAACAGGGATTCCTATCATTCCTTGTCTAAGGACAGAGGCTTGCAACCACAATAAAGGAATCCCTTTCTCACAACCCCCTGCCGTCCAAACTCTGACAACAGATGCATCACACTATGCATGGGTGGATCACACATGGCAGGCAAATGCATTCAAGGCAAATGGAGCCCAGGACAAATTCACCTGCATATCAAATCAAAAAGAAATGTTAGCTGTACAGAATTCACTGACAGCCTTCAAACACCTTATCCTTCCAGGACAACAACTGATGGACAACACCAGTTATGTGGTACATAAACAAGCAGGGGGGAACTCACTCCTACCCACTCTGCTGGTTAGCCATGGCTCTGTGGAACACGGCCTTAAGCAACCAAGTCCACCTGCAATCTCAATTCCTGCCAGGCAAACAAAATTCACTGGCAGACTACTTGAGCAGAAATCTAATGGACCCACACGAGTGTAAACTGGAACCAAACTCTTTCAAACTTGTAATACACAGGTGGGGGACACCAGAGGTGGACCACTTTCCGTCCCCCCCCCAAAGCTATCAACAAAATTTTGCACCAGAATTCCCCACAGCCAAGCTTGGAAAGTGGATACCCTATCCTTCGCATGGGAAAACATTTCAATTTATGCCTTTTCCCCTCTGCCCCTCCTTCCAAAAGTACTCAAGATCAAACAGGACAGGCCAAGGACAGTCCTTATTGCACCAGACTGCCCACGTCAGCACTGGTACCCACTCCTACACAGTCTAACAGCAGTGCCACCCTGGCACCTATGTCAGACCCCCTCTCTGCTGTCCCAGCAGGACTGACAGATTTTGCATCCTCAGCTGCAAACCCTGTACCTGGCAGCCTGGCTTATTCCCTGAATACATCACCAGCAACCTCAGCAAACAGGTGCTGGATGTTATCCTTGAGGCCTGGAGGCCCAGTACTAGGAAATTCTATTCAGAAAAATGGAATAGATATTGTTCTTGGAGCCAGTCTCAAGGGAAGGCCACAGCTGTGCCCTCCTTGCTTTAAATCCTAAATTACCTAGCAGAACTGCTCCACAAAGGCCGTCCTTCTCATCAGTTAAGATTCATGCCTCTGCCATCTCAGCTCATTACAATACTGAGCCACCTCTCTTCTCTCATCCTCTGAACAAACGGTTCCTGAGAGGAGCTAACAATTTAAGACCCTCAACTAGAGCTCCCACTCCTGCCTGGGACCATAACTTTGTACTAGCGAAGCTCACGCTTCCTCCTTTTGAGCCTGCTGCTACAGTAGAGTTAAAATTCCTCTCTTGGAAAGCAGCCGTACTGCTAGCAATCACTTCAGCAAGAAGTGAGTTACAGGCCCTTATGTGGAACCCTTCATTATCTTCCATGTGGACAGGGTTTCCTTCAGGACTAACCCATCTTTTATGCCCAAGATGGTATCCAGTGTGGCTTTAAACCAATCCATCCATTTGCCAACCTTTTTTCCTCATCCTCAGAATAAAGGGGAAAGGATTCTGCACTCCGATGTGCACAGACAGCTTGGGTTCTGCCTTGACAGGACTAACTCTTTCAGAAAATCTGACCAGCTGCTAGTCAGCTTTGCTACTAGGGCAAGGCCATTTCGAAACCATTTCTAAATGGGTAGCACACTGCATCCATTTCTGCTACAAACACCATGGAAAACCTACCCACAGGGGATCAGGCCTCATTAACTGGGGCTACCTCAACCTCTACAACTTTTCTCAGGGGATTCCCTACCAGGGACATCCTGGAAGCTGCAACCAGGAGTTCTGTACACACCTTAACCAAGCATTACTATTTGCCTATCTTTCCTAAATCCAGAGCTGGATTTGCCACAGCAGTCTTGCAAGGCCTGCTAGCCAGCCCTACTACCCTTCCTCAGCTTTGGGAATCAACCGAAGTGTGATGACTGCAACAGTGAAACACTAAGAACATAGTACAGTTGTGTACACCTACCATAAATGTAGATGTTAGAGTGTATTCACTGTTGCAGTCCTGGTTACCCTCCCTCCAGCCCCCTGTCTTTGTATACTTTCTGCCTATTCTCTTTTTTGCCCATATCTTATGGAAATGGTATTTACTTTTTACTGCAGGTGTTCCACACCATTTGATTGCTTCCTATTTTGGGGGCTGCTGAAATCTGGGGCAAGAAAAACTGATGTAATGGCATCGGCTGCATGTTTTATACCCCTGACGACCTGACGTCATGGATGAGGCGACAGCATCCGATGCAGAAATCCCAAGACTCTGGTATTCGGGCCGACTGAGGGCTACCTGCAGGCAGATAACCCAAGTGTGATGACTGCAACAGTGCATGCACTCTAACATCTACATTTATGGTAAGTGTACTCAACTGTACTTTTTGCACCAGGGACAGAGGGCAAGGCCATTTTCAAACAGACATTTTTCCAGTTGGATAGCACACTGTATCCATTTCTGCTACAAATACCAGGGAAACCAACCCCTCAGGGGGGGTCAGAACACATTCCACTAGGGCAACTTCTACCTCTGTAGCATTCCTCAGGGGAGTCCCTACAGGGACATTCTGGAGGCTGCTACATGGAGTTCTGTACACACATTCACCAAACATTACCACCTGCCTATATTTTCCAAATCCAATGCGGGTTTTGCAACTTCAGTCCTGCAGGGCATACTAGCCAGCCCAAACTGTTCTTGACTGCCTCCACCCTTCAGCTTTGGGAATCAACCCAAGTGTGATGACTGCAACAGTGAAACACTAAGAACATAGTACAGTTGTGTACACTTACCATAAACGTAGATGTTCGAATGTATTCACTGTTGCAGTCCTGGATGTTCATCGTGCATACAGCTGCAGTAATCACAGATGGGGGTTTTCAGCCGTCAGGCGGTCCCTCGGTCGGCCGAATTCCAAAGTCTTGGTCCGGCGTCGGTTGTCGTCGCTTACTCTTCTGACGTCAGTGAGGCCAGAGTATATAAGACACAGCCGACGCCATGTTCTTCAGTCTTTTGCCGCGGTGCCCGAAGCAGAAGCAGTTCGCAAGTGCCGGTCGGCCAGCTCCTGAATTACGAAAAATTGGAAACCGAAGTCTTCATTAAAGCTAAGTACCCGTTGAAACTTTTCTTGCCTCAGACCGATGTCAGAAAAAGTTAATAATTGTATTTTTTGTGGGAAGCAAATACCGCATAAGGATTTCCATTCCCTTTGCATACCTTGTTTGGGCCCAGACCACGACGTCTCGGGCTGCCGCTTTTGCGCTACCTTCAATAAACGCACTATTAAGCCGGCGGAGTTCGCCCAACACTACTTTGGTAAAGCTTTTGATTATAAAATGTCGTCGGATACTCCGACTACCATTTTGTCCAAAAAACGCAAGGAAAAGGACCGACACGCGAGGCCCACGCCGAAACAGGCTACACGTGGTCCGGTTCTCAGCGAGACGCCTTTGCAGTCCCTGACTACCGACTCTCCTTTGACGGTGTCTTCTGTACCCGAGACCGCTGGGTCATCGGCCCTTTCCCAGACTACTACCGAAGCCCCTGCTAATGTAGAGCCTACTAATGTGGACAGGTCCACCTCTACCCATGGTGTTTTTAGGCCCTCATCTTCCTTTTCAATTAAGGCCTTTTCTAAATCCAAAGCAGCCAGGCATCCCACGAGACCTGTTGCACAGGGCCCATCTTCAGGACCCATGCCTAAAAAACAGATGCTAAAAATGGCTGAGGATTTAATTACTCTCATCAGAGGTTCTCAGCCCCCTCCTGACAAGAGACCCAGAGTGGAGGAAGATTCTCCCTCCTCTGATCAGGGATCCATTTTATCAGAACATTCTGATGCAGAGGAACACTCTTACTCTCCTTTTGAGGATTCGGATGCAGAACAGTCCATTCCTTCGTATCCCTCCTGAGGATTTTTCCTTTGGGGAAACCTTGCACACCTTGAGGGAACACTTCCATTGGGAAGGCCAAGACTTTTCAGATTCCAAGAAAAGACTTAGGGAATTTCTTTGGTTACCTCAACACAGACCTCTGGCTATACCCCCTGTTCTGGACATACTGGATGATGTCTATTCAGAGGCTTGTCTTAACCCTGATTCTCTGCCTCCTGCACCAGTCAAACCTGATAGGTATTAAAGAGTACCCAGCTCTCACCAATTTCTCTTCAAAGGCCATAATGCTGACCCTGAAACCATTTCACAAGGCCCCAAGGGATTGAAGGCCTCCACTGCCAAGAATCCACTTCCTGCAGAAAGGGAATCCAGATCTTTAGAAAGGTGGGGTAAAAAGGTATATACCTCGGCCACCCTAGCCATGAGGGCCTTAAACTGTCAGTTTCATATGATTAAATATCAACAGTACCTGTTATCACAATTCCGGAACAAAATGTCTCAACCTGAACAACCAGATTTAAAAGAGTTACAGGATGTGATGCATAGTGCGGAGAAAGTGGGTAAACACACCTTACAATGTGGTTACGATGCACTAGAGGCTTCCAGTAGAGCAGCTGCTACAGGATCAGTCATTCGCAGACATGCCTGGCTTAGTGAACAAAATTTGCCTGATCATGTGAAAGCTAAACTTCTTGATGCTCCTTTACAAAAGGATGTACTATTTGGTACTAATGCTGAGGAGATACTACGGAAAATGGAAGAAAAAGCCAAATCTATGCAAACTGTCAAAGCTTTCTTACAGGTCCAACCACCACGTTTTAGCAGGAATTGGCCCTCAAAAAACTGGTCCTTTCCAGCCACTGACAAGCCCCAAAGAGGTAGATACAGACGCACAAGGGGCAGAGGGCAATCACAAGGATCATGGAGACAGACAATGGCAAACTCCAGCACCAAGAGGTGGTGAAGACAGTACACAACAATACAGGAAGCAAACCCAATGACTCCCTCATTTCCATGCCAAGCAAGTTTCAGCTGGCAGCACCTTTGGGAGGAAAACTAGCATTATTTGCAAGCAATTGGCATATTGTCACAACAGACAAATGGATACTGGACATTATAAACAGAGGCTACAAATTTCAATTTCACACTCTTCCAAAAATGAGAGGCATGCCAAGCCTGCCACAAAATCAAAGGGCAGAGGCACAACTGCAAATTTCAAAGCTCATAAACATGAAAGCTATTCAAAAGGTACCTACGCACCAACAAGGTCAAGGTTTTCATTCAAGACTTTTTCTGGTACCAAGGAAAGGAACCGACTGGAGACCCATTTTGGACTTATCCATCCTAAACACATTTCTTCTCGTACCAAAATTCAAGATGCTCACATTACAGCAACTTCTTCCCATGCTGGGCAAGGAGTTTTGGCTGGTAACATTGGACCTCAAGGAGGCATACCTGCATGTCCCAATCAGACAAAGCTGCAGAAGATACCTCAGATTTCTTGCAGGTTCAATCCACTATCAATTCTCTGCATTGCCCTTTGGCTTATCTACTGCAGAGTATTCACAAAGTGCCTGGCATCAGTGATCGCCTACTGCAGACTTCAAGGGATACAAATTTACCCTTATCTGGACGACTGCCTGATCCAAGCGGACAGCAAACACATACTTCTGGAGCATCTGGCATATGTGACACGATTACTGCTTTCTCTGGGATATACAATCAACAAAGAGAAATCAAGGCTAACACCATCTCAGAAAATAACCTTCCTGGGTGCGAACTTGGACACAAACACCCAGATGGCATATCTTCCGCCAGAAAAACAGGGGCAACTATCTCAGTACTTCAAAACACTAGCAAAAAGTACCAGGCTTACTGCAAGGAAAATCTTGCAGGCTCTGGGATTCATGGCATCTTGCATTCTTCTAATCCCATGTGCAAAGCTGCATATGAGGAAACTTCAATGGTACCTAAAAAATCTATGGTCTCAACACAGTCACAGTTTGGAAGCAATTATACCAATAATTCCATGTTTGCAAAAGGAATTTCTATGGTGGGCCCAAGCATGTCAAGTAAACACAGGCCTTCCATTCTGCAAGCCTCAAGCAAAACAAGTCATAACCACAGACGCCTCAGATTACGCCTGGGGGGCGCACATGAAGGACAGGTGCATTCAGGGCAGATGGTCCCAAAAGGCAAAGCACCTTCACAGCAATCAAAAGGAAATGCTAGCAGTAATAAATGCAATTACAGCTTTCAAGGACTTCCTGCATCCAGGACAATTGCTCATAAGAACAGACAACACCACAGTAATGTGGTACATAAACAAACAAGGAGGAACACACTCATACCCCTTGTGCAGACTAGCCATGACTCTTTGAAACTTGGCTCTGGAAAGACAAATCGAACTTCAAGCACAGTACTTGCCAGGACTGGAAAACACACTGGCAGACACTCTAAGCAGAAATATGACAGATCCACACGAATGGAAGTTACATCCTCAGGTGTTAACAGAAATAATCCAAGTGTGGGGGAGGCCAGACATAGATCTTTTTGCCTCCCACAGGAACCATCAATTGAAAAAGTTTTGTTCAAGGACTTTTCATCCAAAGGCCTGGAGAGTGGACGCCCTTTCATTCAGTTGGACAGCATGGACAGTTTACGCATTCCCACCTCTGCCTCTCCTGCCCAAGGTGCTTTTGAAAGCAAGAACAGACAAACCGAGGATGATACTGATTGCTCCAGATTGGCCAAGGCAACACTGGTATCCACTCCTGAGGAGCCTAACACATACTCCTCCCTGGTCCCTGCCTCTAATGCCTCTTCTGCTGACTCAGCACAACTACAAAACTCTTCACAGTCAGCTGAAAACACTCAACCTCGCTGCATGGAAAATTCCTTAACACCACAACAGACCCTACTCTCCAAGGAGGTGCAGGATGTCATTTTGGAGGCCAGAAGACCATCTACTAGAAAAGCTTATTTCGCAAAATGGAAGCGGTTTTGCTCTTGGAATGAGAAAAGAGGCCAGGACCCTAGAAAACTGAACTTGTCTCAGGTATTACAGTACCTTGCTGAGCTGCTGAACAGTGGACTTTCATTTTTTTCCATAAAAATACATGCCTCAGCCATTTCTGCAGAATTCAACACGGATCTCCCTTTATTTTTTCACCCACTCTTACGACAGTTCCTCAGAGGGGCTAAGAATATAAGACCTCCAAGGAAGCAACCAATACCAGCCTGGGACCTTAATTACATACTAGAAAAATTAACATTGCCTCCTTTTGAACCAGCTGCCTCAACAGATTTGCAATATTTGTCCTGGAAAACAGCCTTCCTTCTGGCCATCACTTCAGCTCGTAGGGTTTCTGAACTACAGGCCCTCATGGCGGTGCAGCCCTTCCTCATCTTCCATCAGGACAGGGTTTCCCTTCGTACCAACCCATCTTTTATGCCAAAAGTGGTATCCAGGGTAGCATTAAATCAAGCCATACACCTACCTACCTTTTATCCTAATCCTCTAAACAAAGGGGAAAGGCTGCTGCACTCTTTAGACATCCATAGGCAGCTACGTAATTATTTGGACAGAACAAAGTCCTTCAGGAAATCAGAACAACTTTTTGTGTCCTATGCTGTTGGGGCCCAAGGGAAACCAGTTACCAAACAGACCATTTCCAAGTGGATTGGCCACTGCATATGGTTTTGTTATTCCTATCATGGGAAACCTGTTCCTACAGGTATCAGATCTCACTCCACCAGGGCCACAGCCACCTCTACAGCCTTCCTCAGAGGTGTTCCTACCAAAGATATTTTGGAGGCAGCCACTTGGAGTTCTGTACATACCTTCACAAAACACTACCACCTGCCCTTATATTCCAGAACAAGAGCAGGCTTTGCCACTGCTGTTTTGCAGGGCATTCTGGCTCAACCCAGTTCCTCCTAGTACCTACCACCCTATGCATAGCTTTGGGACTCTACCCATCTGTGATTACTGCAGCTGTATGCACGATGAACATAGTACAGTTTTGTACCTACCATAAATGTAGATGTTCGAGTGCTAATACAGCTGCAGTACAGGTTTCCCTCCTTCCTTCCCCACTTGGTAAAGGCATGGGGCCTAACAACTTCTTCATACTACCTGACTGGGTTATCCTGCTATGTTTTATTTGCTTGCTTACACTGTTTTTGGATTACATTGCATTGCTTGTATATGTAGATGAGCATTATTTATGTATTGCCTTCCTTTTGGGGGCACCTGACATCTGGGGCAAGAATGACTGAAGAACATGGCGTCGGCTGTGTCTTATATACTCTGGCCTCACTGACGTCAGAAGAGTAAGCGACGACAGCCGACGCCGGACCAAGACTTTGGAATTCGGCCGACAGAGGGACCGCCTGACGGCTGAAAACCCCCATCTGTGATTACTGCAGCTGTATTAGCACTCTAACATCTACATTTATGGTAGGTACAAAACTGTACTTTTCCCTCCCTCCAGCCCCTTTCTCTCTCTCCTCTGTGTATATTACTCACCTTTTGCAGGGGCATTGATATTGGTATTGGTATTTACTTTTTACTGGTGGTGATTTTCCCACCGTAGCTTGGCTTCCTATTGGGGGGCTCCTGACATTTGGGGCAAGAAAAACTGATGTAATAGTGTCGGCTGCCTGTTTTTATACCCCTGATTACCTGACATCCAGTCCTGGAGCGGCAGCAACTGATGCAGAAATACTAAGACTCTGGTATTCGGGCCACCTGAGGGCTACCTACAGATAGATAACCCAAGTGTGATGACTGCAACAGTGAATACACACGGACATCTACATTTATGGTAAGTGTAGACAACTGTACTTTCATAGGTTCCGAGACCATATGGGTCAAGACAATATGTTCAACTTTCTGAAAACATGAAGCATTTGTATGGTGATCGTATTGTAGTGGGGATGGGGGGAATGTACCCTTTTCTCCACTGTAGTGCTGTCTGAGTTTGTCTTGCATCCCCCCCCCCCACACACACACACAGAAACATAAGATTTTTGTTTAGTTCAAGTTTTTGAAAACTTGAGCATATGGTCATGACCACATTAAGTTTTCAAATACTCACTCATCTAATGCAAACCTTACAGAGGAGACTAGGGGCAACGTATAGTATAGATTAACAAATAGTGAGTAGAGTGTAAGGGTCCTGGAGTTATCTCTTGACAAGATAGTATGCTTGGCTTTATGAAACACATGGAGAGTGTGGATGGAGTGAGCAGCTGTGACCGGGTGTGTGGTGATGCGTCTGTGAGTGTGACTGACAGGGTGGGTGTGAAAGGGTGAGGGTGGGTGTTACAGGGTGCAAGCCTGAGACATGGTGTGTCAGTGATAGTGGGTGTGACTGACAGTGTGTGAAAGGGGGTGTGAAGATGTAGTTGTGACAGTGTGGGTGTGACTGAGTGTGTGACACGTGGTGTCTGGTCAGATGGTGTAAGTGTAGGTGAGTGCAGGTGTGACAGTGTGGGTGTGTGACTGTAATGGTGAGACGGGTGTGTGTGTGGTGTGGGTGACAGTGTGACAGGGTGTGTTTGGGTTTGTGAGGAGAAATTGCGACTGGGTTTATAACGGTGAGTGTGGGGGTGTGTGATTGGGTGACGGTGTATGTGCAGGATTGGGTGTGAGTGAGGGTGTAAAGTGTTAGTGCATGTGGGGAGGGAGTGTGACAGTGTGGGAGACTGTGAGAGTACAGTACAATGAGGGGGTGTGACTGGGTTTGTGTCAGGCTGCGTGTAACAGTACGTGAGGGTGACAATGTAAGTGCGAGAGGGGGTGAGTGACCTGATGTGACGGTGAGTGGGTGTGACTGGGTGCGTGTGGTTGTGTGACACTGAGTAGGTGTGGCGTGTGATGTGAGTGGGTCTGAGTATCAGTGTGTGACTGGGTGAGTGAGGTGGACAGGTGTGGGTGAGGGGTGAGTGACAGTGGGTGTGACAGGGTGTGAGTGGGTGTATGACAGTGTGATGGTGCATGTAGGTGTGTGGCTGGGTGTGGTGTGTGTGCAGTGGGGTCTGAGGGAGTGTCACACAGTAAGTGGGTGTGTAGGTGGTGTGACAGTGTCACACGCCTACACCCCCCCAGAGTGCATGTGCAGGTGTGTGATTAAATGTAGGTGTGAAAGTGTCAGTGTGTGTTAGACTGGGGGTGTGACAGTGGGTCTGAGGGAGTGTTGGTGGGTGACAAGGGTGTGTGTAGTGCAGTGTGAATGTCAAGGTGGGTGTTTGGGTGTCTGACGGTGTGGGTGTCTGACGGTGTGTGTGTGGGTGTGAGTGACTGTGGGTGTGAGTGACTGTGGGTGTGAGTGACTGTGGGTGTGAGTGACTGTGGGTGTGAGTGACTGTGGGTGTGTGAGGGATGGATCGGGGTGGGTGTTTGAGGGACGGGGTGTCCGTTGAGACTTGGAGGGTAGGATAAGACTGCAGGAGATAGTGATTGAAAGTGACTGGAGGGCTGTAGTCCAAGACCGACACCACTAACAGGGCATATGTCAGACATTACAAAAAAAAGTGGAGAGCAGATGTTCATCGTGCATACAGCTGCAGTAATCACAGATGGGTTTTCAGCCGTCAGGCGGTCCCTCGGTCGGCCGAATTCCAAAGTCTTGGTCCGGCGTCGGTTGTCGTCGCATACTCTTCTGACGTCAGGAAGGCCAGAGTATACAAGACACAGCCGACGCCATGTTCTTCAGTCTTTTTTGCCACGCAGTGCCCGAAGCAGAAGCAGTTCGCAAGTGCCGGTCGGCCAGCTCCTGAATTACGAAAATATTTGGAACCGAAGTGTTCATTAAAGCTAAGTACCCCGTTGGGGAATCTTTTCTTGCCTCAGACCGATGTCAGAAAAAGTTAATAATTGTATTTCTTGTGGGAAGCAAATACCGCATAAGGATTTCCATTCCCTTTGCATACCTTGTTTGGGCCCAGACCACGACGTCTCTGGCTGTCGCTGGCGCTACCTTCAATAAACGCACTATCAAGCGTCGGCGGAGTTCGTCCAACACTTTTTGGTAAAGTTTTTGACTATAAAATGTCGCCGGACACTCCGACTACCGTTTATCCAAAAACGCAAGGAAAAGGACCGACATGCGAGGCCCGGTCTCCACCGACACCATGCGAAACAGGCTCCTCGTGGTCCGGTTCTCAGTGAGACGCCTTTGCAGTCCCTGACTACCGGCGACACTCCTTGGCGGTGTCTTCTGTACCGAGACCGCTGGGTCATCGGCCCTTTCCCAGACTACAACCAAGCCCCAGCTTATGTCGAGCCTACTAATGTGGACAGATCTACATCCACCCATGGTGTATTTAGGCCTTCATCCTCTTTTTCTATTAAGGCCTTTACTAAATCCAAAGCAGCCAGGCATCACACTAGGCCTGCTGCTCAAGGCCCTTCTCCTGGACCCATGCCTAAGAAACAGATGCTTAAAATGGCTGAGTATCTAATAACTCTTATCAGAGGTTCTCAGCCCCCTCCTGACAAGAGACCCAAAGTGGAGGAAGAATCCCCCTCTTCTGATCAGGGATCCATTTTATCAGAGCATTCTGATGCTGAGGAACACTCTTACTCCCCTTTTGAGGATTCGGATGCAGAGCAGTCTATTCCTTCTGTATCCCCCCCTGAGGATTTTTCTTTGGGGAAACCTTGCACACCTTGAGGGAACACTTCCATTGGGAAGGCCAAGACTTTTCAGACTCCAAGAAAAGACTTAGGGAATTTCTTTGGTTACCTCAGCACAGACCTCTGGCTATTCCCCCTGTTTTGGAGGTACTGGATGATGTCTATTCGGAGGCTTGTTTTAATCCTGATTCACTGCCTCCTGCACCAGTTAAGCCTGATAGATATTACAGAGTACCCAGTTCTCACCAATTTCTCTACAAAGGCCATAATGCTGACCCTGAAACCATTTCACAAGGCCCTAAGGGAATAAAGGCCTCCACTGCCAAGAATCCACTTCCTGCAGAAAGGGAATCTAGATCTCTAGAAAGGTGGGGTAAGAAAGTTTATACCTCGGCCACCCTAGCCATGAGGGCCTTAAACTGCCAGTTTCATATGATTAAATATCAACAGTTCCTGTTATCACAATTAAAAAACAAAATGTCTCAACCTGAACAACCAGATTTAAAAGAATTACAGGATATGATGCATAGTGCAGAACAAGTGGGTAAACACAATTTACAATGTGGTTATGATGCCCTAGAGGCCTCCAGTAGAGCGGCTGCTACAGGATCAGTCATTCGCAGACATGCCTGGCTTAGGGAACAAAATCTGCCTGATCATGTGAAAGCAAAACTCCTTGATGCACCTTTACAAAAGGATGTTCTTTTTGGTACTAATGCTGAGGATATATTACGAAAAATGGAAAAGAAAGCCAAATCTATGCAAACTGTCAAAGCTTTCTTACAGGTCCAGCCACCACGATTTAGCAGGAACTGGCCATCAAAAAACTGGTCCTTTCCAGCCACTGACAAGCCCCAAAGAGGCAAATACAGACGCGGAAGGGGCAGGGGGCAATCACAAGGGTCATATAGAGGCAGACAATGGCATTCTCCAACACCAAGAGGTGGTGAAGACAGTGCACAACAATACAGGAAGCAAACTCAATGACTTCCTCATTTCCATGCCAAGTAAATCTCAGCTGGCAGCACCTTTGGGAGGGAAACTAGCATTATTTGCAAGCAATTGGCATATTGTCACAACAGACAAATGGATACTGGACATTATAAACAGAGGCTACAAATTTCAATTTCACACTCTTCCAAAAATGAGAGGCATGCCAAACCTACCACAAAATCAAAGGGTAGAGGCACAACTGCAAATTTCAAAGCTCCTAAACATGAGGGCTATACAAAAGGTACCTACGCACCAACAAGGTCAAGGTTTTTATTCAAGACTTTTCCTGGTACCAAGAAAAGGAACCGACTGGAGACCCATTCTGGACTTATCCATCCTAAACACATTTCTACTGTACCAAAAATTCAAGATGCTCACATTACAGCAACTTCTTCCCATGCTGGGCAAGGAGTTTTGGCTGATAACATTGGACCTCAAGGAGGCATACCTGCATGTCCCAATCAGACAAAGCTGCAGAAGATGCCTCAGATTTCTTGCAGGTTCAATCCACTATCAATTCTCTGCATTGCCCTTTGGCTTATCTACTGCGCCCAGAGTATTCACCAAGTGCCTGGCATCAGTGATTGCCTATTGCAGACTTCAAGGGATACAAATTTACTGTTATCTGGACGACTGCCTGATCCAAGCGGACAGCAAACATATACTACTGGAACATCTGGCATATGTGACACGGTTACTGCTTTCTCTGGGATACACCATCAACAAGGAGAAATCAAAGCTAACACCTTCTCAGAAAATAACCTTCCTGGGTGCCAGCTTGGACACAAACACCCAGATGGCATACCTTACGCCAGAAAAACAAGGGCAATTATCTCAGTACTTCAAAATACTAGCAAAAAGTACCAGGCTTACTGCAAGGAAAATCCTGCAGGCTCTGGGATTCATGGCATCTTGCATTCTTCTAATCCCGTGTGCAAAGCTGCATATGAGGAAACTTCAATGGTACCTAAAAAATCTATGGTCTCAACACAGTCACAGCTTGGAAGCAATTATTCCAATAATTCCATGTCTACAAAAGGAATTCCTATGGTGGGCCCAAGCATGTCAAGTAAACACAGGCCTCCCATTCTGCAAGCCTCAAGCAAAACAAGTCATAACCACAGACGCCTCAGATTACGCCTGGGGGGGCGCACATGAAGGACAGGTGCATTCAGGGCAGATGGTCCCAAAAGGAAAAGCACCTTCACATCAATCAAAAAGAAATGTTGGCAGTAATAAATTCTATTACAGCTTTCAAGGACTTCCTACATCCAGGACAATTGCTCATAAGAACAGACAACACCACAGTAATGTGGTACATAAACAAACAAGGAGGAACTCACTCATACCCCTTGTGCAGACTAGCCATGACTCTTTGGAACTTGGCTCTGGAAAGACAAATCGAACTTCAAGCACAGTACTTGCCAGGGATGGAAAACACACTGGCAGACACTCTGAGCAGGAATATGACAGATCCACACGAATGGAAGCTACATCCACAGGTGTTTACGGAGATAGTCCAAGCGTGGGGGAGGCCAGATATAGATCTTTTTGCCTCCCACAGAAACCATCAATTGAAAAGGTTTTGTTCAAGGACCTTCCATCCAAAGGCCTGGAAAGTGGCCGCCCTTTCATTCAGTTGGACAACATGGACAGTTTATGCATTCCCACCTCTGCCTCTTCTGCCCAAGGTGCTTTTGAAAGCAAGAACAGACAAACCGAGGATGATACTGATTGCTCCAGACTGGCCAAGGCAACACTGGTATCCACTCCTGAGGAGCCTAACACATACTCCTCCCTGGTCCCTGCCTCTAATACCTCTTCTGCTGATGCAGAACAACTACAAAACCCTTCACAGCCAGCTGAAAACACTCAACCTCGCTGCATGGAAAATTCCTTAACACCACATCAAACTCTACTCTCCAAGGAGGTGCAGGATGTCATTTTGGAGGCCAGAAGACCATCTACTAGAAAAGCTTACTCCGCAAAATGGAAGCGGTTTTGCTGTTGGAATGAGAAAAGAGGACAGGACCCTAGAAAATTGAACTTGCCTCAGGTTTTACAGTACCTAGCTGAACTACTGAGCAGTGGACTTTCATTTTCTTCAATCAAAATACACGCCTCAGCCATTTCTGCAGAATTCAACAGGGACCCTCCTTTATTCTCACACCCACTCTTACGGCAGTTCCTCAGAGGGTTAAGAATATAAGACCTCCAAGGAAACAACCAATACCAGCCTGGGACCTTAATTACATACTAGAAAAATTAACATTGCCTCCCTTTGAACCTGCTGCTTCAACAGATCTACAATATTTGTCCTGGAAAACAGCTTTCCTTCTGGCCATCACTTCAGCTCGTAGGGTTTCTGAACTACAGGCCCTCATGGCGGTGCAGCCCTTCCTCATCTTCCATCAGGACAGGGTTTCCCTTCGCACCAACCCATCTTTTATGCCTAAAGTGGTATCTAGGGTAGCCTTAAACCAAGCCATACACCTTCCTACCTTTTATCCTAACCCTCAAAACAAAGGGGAAAGGCTGCTTCACTCTTTAGACATCCATAGGCAGCTACGTTACTATTTGGACAGAACAAAGTCCTTCAGGAAATCAGACCAACTTTTTGTGTCCTATGCCGTAGGGGCTCCAGGGAAACCAGTTACCAAACAGATCATTTCCAAGTGGATTGGCCACTGCATACGATTTTGCTACTCCTATCATGGGAAACCTGTCCCTACTGGTATCAGATCTCACTCCACCAGGGCCACAGCCACCTCTACAGCCTTCCTCAGAGGTGTGCCTACTAAGGATATCTTGGAGGCAGCCACTTGGAGTTCTGTACATACCTTCACAAAACACTACCACCTGCCCTTATATTCCAGAACAAGAGCAGGCTTTGCCACTGCCGTTTTGCAGGGCATTCTGGCTCAACCCAGTTCCTCATAGTACCTACCACCCTATGCATAGCTTTGGGACTCTACCCATCTGTGATTACTGCAGCTGTATGCACGATGAACATAGTACAGTTTTGTACCTACCATAAATGTAGATGTTCGAGTGCTAATACAGCTGCAGTACAGGTTTCCCTCCCTCCTTCCCCACTTGGTAAAGACATAGGGCCTAACAACCTCTTCATACCACTTGACTGGGTTATCCTGCCATGTTTTATTTGCTTGCTTACATTGTTTTGCTTTACATTGCATGGCTTGCATATGCAGATTAGCTTTATTTATGTATTGCCTTCCTTTTGGGGGCACCTGACATCTGGGGCAAGAAAGACTGAAGAACATGGCGTCGGCTGTGTCTTGTATACTCTGGCCTTCCTGTCGTCAGAAGAGTATGCGACAACCGACGCCGGACCAAGACTTTGGAATTCGGCCGACCGAGAGACCGCCTGACGGCTGAAAACCCATCTGTGATTACTGCAGCTGTATTAGCACTCGAACATCTACATTTATGGTAGGTACAAAACTGTACTTGTATGCAATGTACTACTAAAATGGGAGCAGATGCTCAAAGTATTGCAGATGTACTTGAGCCAGCATTTAACAGAGCTAGTGGAATAATGCCTAAAGGACCCATTTCAGCCGCAGTCTGGAAAATACAATACAGGTGAGATAAATGGTTATGAAACAGTGTAGTACAGTACAAGTTACTGTCTAAATATGTTTGTCTTGTTATTGGAATGCCATTACAGATGGAAAGCAATGTTACTTCAACCATTGTTCAATATTAGCTTTGTTTGTAGATGTATGTAATGTTCCTTAACTCTTTTTAATTTATAGTGCGAGAGTAAGTGAATGCTATATGTAAGTAATTTGGATCTGTTTTTTTTAATATACTTGCTCCAGGTTTCCCTTATGAGCGGATTGGTTGTTGCTTTTAACCCTCTTGAGTACAGGTGTGCTTGGTTCATATTTCGTATTCGGTAGTGAAGATCATTGTCTGTTAAATAAAATACTAACCTTTGATTCTTCAAGGTGCTGATTGTGAGCAAGTGAATACTTACAAGCAGGTCCTGTGATGCAGAAAGAAGGCTTCCTTGGTGCTAGCAGAGGAGCCTGCTGGGTGGTGGATGAGTAGCTGATGCCAGCTATCCCATTATGGGGGAGGGGTGCAGCTCTCTTTTGCATTGCTGGCAGCAGGTGAAGGCTGAGTGTAGCAGCAGTAGGACTAATTTCCTAGCTCTTCAGGCAGTGTGCACTTTAGTGAGGGATGAGGCAGTGCATGCACTTTACCTTTTTTGTCATGAGTGATGGAGGGTGAATAGTTAGGATAAACCAAAACCCTGCTGGCTGCTTTCACAGCTTCCTGTGGTTAACTCTCCTACTGAGAGTGAGTGAGTTAGTCAGTCAATAGACAGAGGTCAGCAGGCAAAAGAGCGAGAAGCTATAGAAGGAAGATACATGACTTTTTGCATGGAGCTGTTCAGAACTTAGTTTTCCCCTATGGTTTAAGTTGCATTCCATGGCCTATGTAGAATGAAGCTGTGCTGTGTTAAATGCAGATTTTTAGTGCTCCATCTGGTTTGTTGAGGTAGTTTTTCTGGAGGTAAAAGTCCAGACATTAAGTAGCTAAAAAATATTGATTTTTATGCCTTTTGCCATGCAGTTGGACTTTTACATAACTAAAGCTATTACATTTAATATGTATATAAAAATGATGCATAAGTGTGTCTTGTGTTCATTATTTAAATGAAACCACTGGGAGCACATATTTAATATCGGAGTATGAAGTTTACATGTATATTTTGAGGGCATTAATGTTTTACTTTTTTTTAGCATGTTTTTTAAATTTATTTTTGTTTTACTTCTGTTTGTGCAAATGCTTTGAACTTCTAGTTTGGATTTATATTATAGGTCTATCTGGAAACAAAACTTTAAAGGCAGAACTCTTAGCAACCCTTTACAGCCTCTCTAAACCAAAGCAGGATTTATTTGTAGGTAAAAGTTTTCTTTGTAAAACAGTCTATGCCGAGTAGAAACTTAAAAATTGCTTGGCTGTTGTCCTTAGTTTTTGAGCAGTAATTTCTTGTGCATTTAATAACCATTAAATGCTGTACAGAAACTGAAATGCTGTTATTTGTAATGCTTTTGAAAACGTGGTTAACTCTTCTCTATATTTACTTTACAGGTTCTAAATGATCTTCGTGTTTCACTGTTGCAGTCATCACACTTGGGTTATCTGCCTGCAGGTAGCCCTCAGTCGGCCCAAATACCAGAATCTTGGGATTTCTGCATCGGATGCTGTCACCTCTTCCATGACGTCAGGTCGTCGGGGGTATAAAACATGCAGCTGACGCCATTACATCAGTCTTTGCTGCGAAGGAGCCAGAAGCAGAAGCAGTTTGCAAGTGCCGGTCGGCTGCTATCTGAAATTTTTGTTTTTCGAGTTTCAGACCTGAAGTCTTCTAAAGCCAAGTACCCTGTTTGGGATTCTTTTTTCTTACTCTAACCTATGTCAGAAAAGATTAACAATTGTCTTGCCTGTGGAAAGCGAATACCTCACAGAGATTTTCATTTTTACTGCGTCACCTGTTTAGGCCCTGACTATGATGTCCTAGCTGTCGTTTTTGTGCCTTGTTTAATGCTCGAACCATTCGTCGTTGGGCTATTTTTGTAGCTAAAGTCTTTCGCTCTCATTCTCCATATTCCGAAATGGCTTTGGCAAGCTATCCGACTACCGATCTTTGGAAAAAGCGTAAAGACAGACAGATCACATAGCTCAAAAACTGCAGACAACGCTTCCGTTAAGCTTGTCACCAGTCTGGCTGTACTCAGTGAGGTGCCTTTGCAGCCCGCTTCTACAGATTCGCAGGCCTCTGCTGAGACCCATTCGGAGTCCGGTATGCCGCAAGATGCTTCTTCGACTATGGAACCTGGTACCTTGGATGGGTCCGGAGCCACTGTGCCAGAACCAGCTTCTGAGTTTGTATTCTGACCTACCGATATTCATATTAAACCGACAACTTCATTTCCTACTAAAGCTACTGAGTTTCCCAGGCCCAGAGTTCGCACTACGCCTAGAAAACAGACATCCAAAAATGCATGCTCATCCTCCCATGTCATAAAAACAAGTGCTTAGAATGGCTGAAGACCTTATTACTCTAATCAGGAGAAGCCAGCCTTCACCTGCCAAATGACAAAGAATTGAATTTCCTTTTGATTCTACAGACCAGGAGTCTGATGACTCAGACCCTTCTGGTTACCAGGACATACCCTTATCTACCTATGAGGATTCAGGTGCAGAGGAATCCATTCCCTCTGCCTCCCCTCCAGAGCATTTCTCTTTTGGTGAAACTTTACCATACCTTAAGAGAGCATTTCCGCTGGGAATGCCAGGACTATCCTTAGTCCAAAAAGAGACTTGGAGAATTTTTAGATTTGCCTCAACACAGGCCTCTAGCTATACCCCCCTGTCCTGGATATTGTAGACTGAATTCTTGGTGTCCAGTCTTATTCCTGACACCTTACCACCAGCTCCTAGAAAACCTTGCAGGTACTACAGAGGGCCTGATTCTCATAAATTTCTCTCTAAGAATCCTATGACGGATCCAGAGACCATTTCCCAGGGACCTAAAGGAATTAAGGCTACTACAGCAAAAAACCCTACCCCTTCAGACAGGGATTCTAGAGTTTGACAGATGGGGTAAGAAGGTATATACCTCTGCAACTCTTGCCGTCAGGGCTTTGAATTCCCAGTTTCAATGTTGAAGTACCAGCAACATATTATGGAACTAATTAAACAAAAAATGGTGTTGCTTCCAGATTGTACAGAAAATAAAGATTTTCAAAAGTTAATGCATTCTGCGAACCAAGTTAGTAAACATACTTTGCAATGTGGGTTTGATGCCTTAGAAGCATCTAGCAGGGCTGCTGTCACTGGGTCTTTACTGAGATGGCATGCTTGGCTAAAAGAACAAGTCTTGCCTGACCATGTCAAAGCAAAATTACTAGATGCTCCATTAAATCAGGAGCGTTTGGCACAAAAGCAGAAGTTCTTAAGATGGAAGAAAAAGCTAAATCTATGCAAACAGTGAAGGATTTCTTACAGGTGCATCCACCTAGGTTCAGTAGGCATTGGCCTTCATAAAACTGGTCCTTTCCAGTCCCCCTCAGGCCTTCTCTGTCCAAACCCAGGGGAAACAAACCCCCAAGACTACAGTCTCAGGGTGTGCAGAGATCTAAATGGAGTGTTCGCACTACTAAACCAGGGAGTGGTAAGCCACCCCCTTATGGAAAAAGTTCACAATGACTTTCCAATTATCCTTCCCAGTCATGCCCAAGTACTTGCGCCCCTAGGAGGAAAACTCGCCCTTTATGCAAAAAACTGGATGTCCATTACTCGAGACCGATGGGTTCTAAACATTGTATCCCAGGTATACAGATTCTACTTCCACTCACTGCCAACACCAAGCGGGTTGCCAGACCTTCCACCAAACCAGTGAGCAGAGGTTCAAAAGCAAGTACTTTTCCCTTCTCCATATCAGCATTATTTAACCTGTTCCAGTAGAACAAAGAGGACAGGGTTTCTACTCCAAGACTGTTCCTGGTGCCCAGAAGAGAGAGCTCTTGGCACCCTATCCTGGATCTTTCAATTCTCAGCACATTTCTGGTGGTCCCAAAATTCTGAATGCTTGCACTGCAATAACTTCTTCCTATGCTAGCCAAGGATGCGTGGTTAGTCACCCTAGACTTTAAAAAAAAAAAAAAAACTGATCTGCACATCCCTATAAGGGGGTCTTGCAGGAAATATCTACATTTCAGGGAAGGCTCTGTTCACTATCAGTTCTCTGCACTTCTCTTTGGCTTATCTACTGTGCCCAGAGTATTCACAAAATGCCTGGCTCCAGCCATTGCATACTGCAGGCAGAGAAATATTCAGTCTACCCATACTTGGACGATTGCCTGATTCAGGCAGACAGGAATTGCTACTTCAGCACCTGGCATTTGTAAAAAGACTTCTAACTTCACTGGGATACACCACCAACGAAAAGAAATCACAACTGGTGCCCAGCCAACAAATTGTATTCATGGGAGCAAGCTTGAACACAACTTCCCAGATAGCATTCCTCGCTCCAGAAAAGCAAGTCCATCTGACAAACTATTTCAAACTAATGGCCAACAAAACCAAGCTATCTGCAAGGAAAATACTGTAAGCCCTAGGGTTCATGGACTCATGCATTTTGCTAATTCCGTATGCAAGACTGCATATGAGGAAACTTCAGTGGTACTTCAAAAGTTTCTGGTGTCAACATTCTCAGGACTTGGAAACTGTGATTCCTGTCATACCTTGTCTAAGGGCAGAGTTCCTTTGGTGAGCAGAAGCATGCAACCACAACAAGGGACTTCCTTTCACTCAACCCCTCTCTGCCCAAACCCTGACAAGAGATGCATCAGACTATGCATTGGGGGCTCACATGGCAGGCAAATGCATTCAAGCCAAATGGAGCCCACAACAAATTCCCCTGCATATCAATCAAAAAGAGATGCTAGCTGTACATAATGCTCTGACAGTCTTCAAATACCTTATCCTTCCAGGACAGCTCATGATATACAGACAACACCACAGTTATGTGGTACATAAACAAGCAGGCTGGGACTCGTTCTTACCTACTCTGCAGGTTAGCCATGGCTCTGTGAAACATAGCCTTGAGCATCCAAGTCCACCTACAAGCTCAATTCCTGCCAGGCAAGCAAAATTCTCTGACAGACTTTAGCAGAAGTCTGCTGGACCCTCACGAGTGGAAACTGGAACCCAACTCATTCAAACTTCTAACCCAGTGGTGGGGAACTCCGGAGGTGGACCTTTTTTGCGCCCCCCCCCCACCAAAACCACCAATTGAACAAATTATGCACCAGGATCCCTCACAGCAGAGAGCCTGGAAGGTGGTTGCCCTATCCTTTACATGGGAAAACCTCTGAATTTCTTTCCTCCTCTGCCCTTCCTCTCAAAAGTACTACTCAGAATCAAACAGGACAGACCAAGGGCAATCCTTATTGCACCAGACTGGCCACACCAGCACTGGTACCCACTCCTATGCAGTCTGACAGCAGTGCCACCTTGGCACCTACATCAGACAACCTTCCCTGCTGCCTCAGCAGGAGGGACAGATTTTGCATCCACAGCTGCAAACCCTAAACCTTGCAGCCTGGCTTATCCCATGAATACACCACCAGCATCCCTCTGCAAACAGGTGCTGGACATTATCCTAGGCCAGAAGGCAGAGTACTAGGAAATTCTGTGTTGAAAAGTGGAAGATATTGTTCTTGGAGTCTGTCTCAAGGAAAGGACACAGCTGTGCCCAGCTTACCTCAAATCCTTGATTACCTAGCAGAGCTGCTCCACAGAGGCCTATCCTTCTCATCCATTAAGATTCATGCCTCTGCCATCTCAGCTCATTATAATACTGAGCATCCTCTCATTTCTCACCCTCTCATTAAGCAGTTCTTGAGAGGAGCTAACAATTTAAGGCCCCCTAGGAGAGCTCCCACCCTGGCCTGGGACCTTAACTTTGCACTGGAAAAGCTCACACTTCCCCCTTTTGAACTTGCTGCTTCAGCAGAGTTAAAATTCCTCTCTTGGAAAACAGCCTTAGTTCTAGCTATTACTTCAGCAAGAGTGTCTGAGTTACAGGCACTAATGCCGGTGGAGCCCTTCATTATTTTCCATGCTGACAGGGTTTCCCTCAGGACTAAACCCTTCCTTTATGCCCAAGGTGGTATCCAGTGTGGCTTTACACCAATCCATCCATTTGCCAACCTTTTTTCCTAATTCTCAAAATAGAGGGGAAAGGATCCTGCACTCCTTGGATGTGCACAGACAGCTCAGATTCTACCTTGACAGGACTAAGCCTTTCAGAAAATCTGACCAACTACTAGTCAGCTTTGCTACAGGGGCAGAGGGCAAGGCCATTTTGAAGCATGCCATTTCCAAATGGATAGCACACTGCATCCATTTCTGCTACTAGCACCATGGAAAACCTACTCCTCTGGGGATAACTCATTCCACTCTAGCTACGTCTACCTCTACATCATTTCTCAGGGAGGTCCCCAGCAGGGACAATCCTGGAAGCTGCAACCTGGAGTTCTGTACACACCTTCACCAAGCATTACCAGTTACCTATTTTTTCTAAATATAGAGCTGGATTTGCTACAGCAGTCTTACAAGGCCTGCTAGCCAGCCCCAACACTTCTTGACTGCCTCCACCCTTCCTCAGCTGTGAGAATCAACCCAAGTGCGATTGCAACAGTGAAACACGAACATAGTACAGTTGTGTACACTTACCATAAATATAGATGTTCGAGTGTAGTCACTGTTGCAGTCCTGGTTTCCCTCCCTCCAGCCCCCTGGCGTTCTCTATCTTTTTTCCTATCCTCTTTATGGCCATCTTTTATGGCAGGGGTATTTACTTTTTACTGGAGGTGTTCCACACCATGTAATAGTTACCTATTTTGGGGGCTCCTGACATCTAGGGCAAGAAAAATTGATGTAATGGCGTTGGCTGCGTGTTTTATACCCCTGACGTCATGGAAGAAGGGACAGCATCCGACACAGAAATCCCAAGACTGGTATTCGGGCTGACTGAGCGCTACCTGCAGGCAGATAACCCAACTGTGATGACTGCAACAGTGAATACACTCAAACATCTACATTTATGGTAAGTGTACACAACTGTACTTTGTTTGTTGCAATTGTTAATTCTGTTTTTTTTTTCCCCCCCAGTAGGTGTAGGAGGGCCTAATATGCCCCCTCCTGGACCCGCTGGAGTTCCTCCAGGAATGCCAGGCCAGTCTCCTGGTGGACCTCCGAAACCTTGGAATGAAGGTACGTTTTATCTTTGTTTATATCTGAAATGAGCAATTTCTCCTAAATATTAAGGTGAGACACACCTGCTATGATTACAACTGAAATGTAGCAGTTTTACTGCATGAGATATCTCACTGTACTTTGAACAAATTTCTTGAATTTGGTGCTTCTGTAAAACTTAATGTATGGTCTGCTGAGGATGTTAGAGGGGGATAATCCCTTTAATGGAGGAAAAAAATTAGTCTCCATAGCATATGTGCTTTTTGTTGGGAATTGGATGTTGAGATGTCTTGAGCTGCAGAGGTCACCTACTGTACTAGGAAGATTACTGTGTGTGTATGTGTGTGTGTGTGTGTGTGTGTGTGTGTGTGTGTGTGTGTACAGTGCCGAGCTGTCAGTTGTGTAATTAATTATTCTTTGCATGTTTTAGATATAGTCCTATGCCTATTCTTTTGTCAGCATGTTTCTGTAGAAGAGTGTCATGTAATTTTTGTTCCGTGTTAAACAGCTTGTTCTGAGGAACTGCTTCTTGAATCAAGGGGTTGTGAACTGGTGAAATTCTGGACTGAAGAATTCCCCTTTAAGGACCTATTCTATTCCATTATTTGCAGCTCAAGACCTAGACATAAGCAGATTCATGTCTGATGGGAATGTAAGCAGTAGCTGTAGAGAGTGCACCCTTAGAGAATTCAACTTGAAGTCAGAGCCAGCCTGTGCTCTGACCACCTTCAGCTTCCACACTCTCGTGCTAGGATTTCCTGTTACTTGAAACAGAGTTTTTTTTAGATCATCACTGTTGTATGAGCTTCTGCTGAAGCTTACAATACTACTATCTGCAGGTGTATCTGCTACCAACTTAGGCTCATGTAAGAAATCAGAGGGCCCATTTGGGCAAGGATAAATTAGTTCATCTTCCTCCTCTCCTTCAGGGTGTCATCTCCTTTGGAGAGGTTCTTAGCTTGGCTTGTTTGGAGCAGCAAGGACTTATCTTGCTTCCTTTACACCCCTCTTGTGGCATATCCGAATAATTTTTTGAAGCCTTTGGTCATCTCCTCCCCCAGTGTAGCCATCTAATAAGAATACTTTTTAGCTGGATTGGGGATCCTGTCTGTACCCTTTTTTAAGGATTTTCCTGTTCTGCTGTCTGACAGTGGTTTGGTTAGTTGTGAGTAACAGCTGTGTTAAGAGTATACTTTAATATATATTGGTACTTGGTGTCTTTAGCTTTCCACTGGTGACATGTTGGGTGACCACTTAACACTTTAAACAAGCCTAGGGCAGCGTGTCAGGTGTGTGCTTATGCAGGAATGTGCAATAGAATTTGCCATTCCGTAACAATCTCCAAAGCTATGATGTTCATCGTGCATACAGCTGCGGTCATAACAGATGGGTTATCCTGCCGTCAGGCGGGTCCTCGGTCGGCCGAATTCCAAAGTCTAGGTCTGGCGTCGGTTGTCGTCGCTTCTTCCCTGACGTCAGTGCGGCAGGGGTATAAAAGAGGCAGCTGACGCCATTTTCTTCAGTCTTTCTTGCCGCGCGGTGCCCGAAGCAGAAGCAGTTCGCAAGTGCCGGTCGGCCAGCTCCTGAGATTTACGAAAGTATTTCAGCCGAAGTCTTCTTGAAAGCTAAGTACCCCGTTGGGAAAACTTTTCTTGCCTCAGACCGATGTCAGACAAAGTTAATAATTGCATTTCATGTGGGAAGCAAATACCGCATAAGGATTTCCACTCTTTCTGTATACCTTGCTTAGGCCCAGACCACAACATCTCGGCCTGCCGTTTTTGTGCTAGATTCAACAAACGCACTATTAAACGTCGGGCGGAGTTCGCCCTTCACTTTTTTGGCAAAAAATGTAATTATATTATGTCGTCGGATACTCCGACTCCAGTTTTGATCAAAAAACGCAAGCATAAGGACCGACATACGAGGTCCGCACCACCTACTGAAACCATGCTAAGGCCGACTACCGGTTCTCCGGTACTCAGCGAAGCGCCGACGCAGCCCCTGAGTACCGATGACAATGCATTACCGGTGTCTTCAGTACCCGAGGTCGCAGGCTCCTCGGCCCCCATTCCTCCTACAGATACTGACGCCACTCCTGGCGGGGAAACTCAGAATTTAGACAGGCCTGCCATTTCTCAAGGGGTCTTCAGGCATTCCTCCTTCTCTATTAAAGCCTTCACTAAATCTAAAACAGCCATGAAAACCAAAAAACAGGTTCCTTAGACCCCCTCTCAAGGTACCATGCCTAAAAAACAGATGCTTAAAATGGCTGAGGATTTGATTACTCTTATCAGGGGTTCTCAACCCCCCTCTGACAAAAGGCCCAGATTAGGGGAAGACTACCCTTCCTCAGATCAAGCTTCTATTACCTCAGAACTATCTGAGGACCAGGATTATGCCTATTCTCCATTCGAAGATTCTGATGCAGAGGAGTCTATTCCCTCGGTCTCCCCCCTGAGGACTTCTCCTTTGGGGGAACCCTGCATACATTGAGGGAACACTTTCACTGGGAAGGCCAAGATTACTCAGATCCCAAGAAAAGGCTCAGGGAATTTCTTCTGCTCCCCCAGCATAGGCCTCTGGCTATCCCACCTGTTTTAGATATATTGGATGATGTGTACACAGAAGCCAGCCTTAATCCTGATTCTTTGCCTCCAGCTCCTGTTAAACCAGACCGGTATTACTGGGTTCCTGATTCTCACCAGTTCCTATATAAAAGCCATACTGCTGACCCAGAAACTATTTCACAGGGTCCCAAGGGAATTAAGGCCTCTACTGCTAAAAACCCATTACCTTCAGAGAGATTCCAGAGCTTTAGAAAGGTGGGGGAAAAAGGTGTAAACCTCGGCCATTTTAACCATGAGGGCATTAAACTGTCAGTTCCATATGTTAAAGTATCAACAGTTTTTGATTTCTCAGCTGAAAAGCAAGATGACACAACCAGAACAACCAGATTTAAGAGTTGCAGGATTTGTTGCATGGTGCAGAGCAAGTGGGTAAACATACCTTGCAGTGTGGTTTTGATGCTTTGGAGGCCTCATGTAGAGCTGCTGTTACGGGGTCTGTTATACGTAGGCATGCTTGGCTCAAAGAGCAATCCTTACCAGATCATGTCAAAGCTAAATTATTAGATGCACCTCTTCAAAAAGATGTATTGTTTGGTGTTAAAGCTGAGGAGGTACTAAAGAAAATGGAGGAAAAAGCGAAATCAATGCAAACAGTGAAAGATTTCCTGCAGGTACAGCCTCCACGTTTCAGCAGAAACTGGCCTTCAAAAAATTGGTCCTTTCCAGCCACGGACAGACCTCAAAGGGACAGATGCAGGCGTCCAAGGGGTAGAGGACAACCCCAAGGATCTTTCAGAGCCAGACAGTGGCAAGCACCAACCCCAAGAGGTGGAGAAGACGGATCACAGTCTTTTAGAAAACAGACACAATGACTTCCCCCTACACCTGCCAAGCAAAGCTTTAATGGCAGCACCTTTGGATGGAAAACTGACATTATTCTCAAAAAATTGGCATATTGTTACAAGAGACAAATGGATTCTGGACATTATAGACAGAGGCTACAGGTTCCACTTTCACACCCTTCCAAAAATGAGAGGCAATGCCAAACCTGCCACAAAATCAAAGGGCAGAGGCACAAAAACAAATTTCAGCTCTCATGGACATGAAAGCAATTTAAGAGGTACCTGCAAAAGAACAAGGTCAAGGGTTTTATTCCAGACTATTCCTGGTACCAAGGAAAGACAAAGATTGGAGACCTATCTTAGACCTATCCATCCTAAACACATACCTACAGGTGCCAAAATTCAAGATGCTCACATTACAGCAGCTTCTTCCCATGCTGGGCAAGGAGTCTTGGCTGGTAACATTGGACCTCAAGGAGGCATACCTGCATGTCCCTATCAGACAAGATTGCAGAAGATACCTCAGATTTCTTGCAGGTTCAACCCATTACCAATTCTCTGCATTGCCCTTTGGCTTATCTACTGTTCCCAGAGTGTTTACGAAATGCCTGGCATCAGTAATCGCCTTCTGCAGACTACAAGAGATACAAATCTACCCATATCTGGACGACTGCCTGATCCAAGCGGACAGCAAGGACATTCTACTGCAGCACCTGGCGTTTGTAATAAAACTATTGAACTTCCTGGGATACACAGTCAACAAAAAGAAATCAAAACTAATACCCTCTCAACAAATAATTTTCCTGGGTGCCAGCTTGGATACAACCACCCAGATGGCCTACCTCACGCCAGACAAGCAAGGGCAACTGTCTCAATACTTCAGAAAAATGGCAACTTTACACCAGGCTAACTGCAAGGAAAATCCTGCAGGCTCTGGGATTCACGGCATCTTGCATCCTACTAATCCCATGTGCAAAGCTGCATATGAGGAAACTTCAATGGTACCTAAAAAAACTTATGGTCTCAACACAGCCACAGCTTGGAAGCAATTATACCACTCATTCCATGCCTTCAAAAGGAATTTATGTGGTGGGCTCAAGCTTGCTAAAGGAAACGCAGGTCTTCCTATCTGTGTACCTCAAGCAACTCAAATCATCACAACAGATGCCTCAGACTACGCCTGGGGAGCGCACACATGACAGATCAGTGCATTCAGGGAAAATGGACCCGAAAAGAGAAGCACCTTCACATCAACCAAAAGGAAATGCTAGCCGTGCAAAAGGCTATTATGACCTTCAAAGACCTACTGCATCCAGGCCAGCTATTGATAAGGACAGACAACACCACAGTGATGGTACATAAACTGGGAGGAACTCATTCATACCCCCTGTGCAGGCAAGCCATGACCCTATGGAACACAGCACTGGAATTGCAAATTCAACTACAGGTGCAATTCCTGCCAGGGAAGGAAAACACACTGGCAGACAACCTAAGCAGAAATATGACAGATCCACACGAATGGAAGTTGCATCCTCAAGTTTTCACAAAGATAACTCGGGCATGGGGACAGCCAGACATAGATCTCTTTGCTACCCACAGAAATTGCCAGTTGAAAAAATTTTGTTCAAGGACCTATCATCCACAGGCCTGGAAAGTGGACGCACTTTCCTTCAATTGGGCAACATTGTCAGTCTATGCCTTCCCGCCTCTTCACTGCTGCCCAAAGTTCTATTAAAAGCCAGAGCAGAGAGGCCGAAAATGATTCTCATTGCTCCAGACTGGCCAAGACAACATTGGTGTCCGCTCCTGAAGAGCCTGACACATTCCCCACCATGGATCCTGCCTCTAGTCCCTCTTCTGTTGTCCCAGGACAACTACAAAACTCTTCACAGCCATCTCAAAACTCTAAATCTAGCTGCATGGAGAATTCCTTGATTTCCCAACAGTTTCTCCTCTCCAAGGAGGTGCAGGATGGCATCTTGGAGGCCAGAAGACCTTCTACTAGAAAGGCCTACTCCGCCAAATGGAAACGATTTTGTGCCTGGAATCAAGAAAAGGGACAGAATCCTTGGGTAATAAACATACCTCAAATTTTACAGTACCTAGCCGAGATGTTAAACACAATGGACTTTCCTTCTCCTCGTCATCAGAGTTACAGTACTTGTCATGGAAAACAGCCTTTCTTCTGGCTATCACCTCAGCTCGCAGGGTTTCGGAGCTACAGGCCCTCATGGCTGTGCAACCATTCATAATTTTCCATCAGGACAGAGTTTCCTTACGAACCAACCCTACCTTTATGCCAAAGGTAGTATCCAGTGTAGCTTTGAATCAGACTATCCACTTTACCTACCTTTTATCCTAATCCACAAAATAAAGGGGAAAGACTACTACATTCCTTGGACATTCACAGACAACTTCATTACTACTTGGACAGGACAAAGCCATTCAGGAAATCTGAGCAACTCTGTGTCCTATGCTGCAGGTGCTCAAGGAAAGGCTATTTCCAAACAGACCATTTTAAAATGGATAGCCCACTGCATACGCTTTTGTTACTCATTTCATGGAAAAACTTGCCTGCATGCATTAGATCCCACTCCACCAGAGCCACAGCTACCTCTGCAGCCTTCCTCAGGGGGTCCCTACCAAGGACATTTTGGAAGCAGCCACCTGGAGTTCAGTGGATACTTTCTCCAAGCACCATCACCTCCCACTATACTCAAAATCTAGAGCGGGCTTTGCCACAGCAGTCCTGCAGGGCATCCTAGCCCCTCCTAGTTCCACTTAGTGCCTACCACCCTTACTTAGCTTTGGGATTCTACCCATCTGTTATGACTGCAGCTGTATGCACGATGAACATAGTACAGTTTTGTACCTACCATAAATGTAGATGTTCGAGTGCTCATACAGCTGCAGTCCAGGTTTCCCTCCCTCCATCCCCTCTTAGGACAGGCCTTATGACACTTTTCCTATAACCTTTTTGGGGTATTCTTTTATGGTGTATTTGCTTGCAACTACTGTTTTTGATTTATCAACATTGCATCTTTGCATAACATTATGTTTGCCTTCCTTCTGGGGGCACCTGACATCTGGGGCAAGAAAAACTGAAGAAAATGGCGTCTGCTACCTTTCTTATACCCCTGCCGCACTGACATCAGGGAAGAAGCGACGACAACCGACGCCGGACCTAGACTTTGGAATTCGGCCGACCGAGGACCCGCCTGACGGCAGGATAACCCATCTGTTATGACTGCAGCTGTATGAGCACTCGAACATCTACATTTATGGTAGGTACAAAACTGTACTTTTTGGATGTCCAGTTCAAGGATGAAGTGGTTTTGGGCCAGGCTACTCAGGACCTGCTCTAACTTTGAGAGAGGAAGCACCACCTCACCATTGTGGAAGGTGTTTGACTCCCTCTTCCTTTCTTAAGCCTATACAAGGTGCTAAAGTCTTAAAGTTTCTTACTTTGCTGTGTGCTGGACAAGTCTAATTTCCATTGACTGGACGGTCTCCTCCTGACACTAGTGTTTGGTAGCTTGGTAGGGGGACTGTCCTAAGATTTTGCATCTGGTTGAAGAGCCATTACAGCAGTTTTTGTGGATGTGATTGATCTCTGCCACATCCTTTCAGTTCTGAAAATTACTCTGTAGAACTCTGTTCCTACTCCCACAGGGTGTCTGATTGGTATCTCTGTGCATGATTGTTTTGGCACATAAATGCTGGGGATCCAGTCAGGAGGGATTTCTCATTTGTTGTGTGTGGACACCCTTACAGTACATAATGTTACTGTTTGGCCTTTCATCAGCACATTTTGTGCTTAGCAGTGTATTGGTTATGGTGGCAAAAGATTTTTAGAAGGATCTCCACTAGTTACCCTTTAATGACTAAACATGGTAGTCCTGACTTGTGGTTCCTTGGAATTGTCCCTGCAGTTGTTGCTTCCTTGACTGCAATTTGTGAGGGGAGAAACAACGAAGAACAAGTCCTGTGTAACCCTTTACTTGGAGGATAGCCTTCAAGCTTTCATAGTCCAAGAGCTGGACACTTTCTAGTATTAGCTCTTTGTTTTAGTAGAGGTGGCCCAGGAGTCTGTTTATCCACCTGGGTTGTGGCACTCTGAAGGATTCAGGCTTACTCTCTAAAGTTTTATGACCACCACTGGTGTTGATAGGCCTTCATTCTCGGCTAGATAAACAATGAGTCATGATATTGCAGTTGTTTCAGAGCCACCAAAAGCTTCCCGACCGTTATAGTGGCAAGAACTTTGTTTTAGGGGCGTTGGAGTGGTGGGGAATTTCCACATCTTTTGTGAGTTTCACTTAACGTCTGAATTTATAGGTTCTGAAGCCAGGTGCTTCACTTAAAGTTCACCTAAGCTCGTGTCGTGGTTCAGGAGGAGTGTCCTTGGAAGGGGCTCTCATCTATTGGGCAGAACTGAGAGAATTCTTCTTTGCCTAAGACCCTGCTTCCAGGGCATCTGTTCAGACAAATCAGTCCTTTTGTGTAGCATCTAAACAAGTATAATGGTACAAATTTGTTTTCTTGTACATGGAAACTATTTTCTTTTAGCATTTGGACATTGGGGTATTATTCTTGGGAACTCGCATTCTTAGGAGGTCAAAAAATCTGTGGAATATAAAAGTATTGTTCCTCAGTTCTAGGAGCCTTAAGATGCCACTGTCTACCAGCACTTCTTGCCTTGGAAATCAATATATGCATTGTCACAAGACCAGTGAGAGCTATCAGTCATTTTAAGAGGTCAGTGACTACAGTATATTGAGATCTACCACATTAGATAAAGGCACTAAAGGCAACTCTCTCTCCATATTCTTAAAAAAAAAAAAAAAAAAAAAAAAAAAAAAAATCCAGACTGGTTAGAAAAGATAATGGCTTGGAACTTCTTCACATCTAACTTGCTGTTAACAAAACCTCCTTAGGTAATAAACTGTACGACTCCCCTCTTTCTCCCTTAGTCAATGCTACCTACCTAACCAGTATGGAGTCCCTACATATTAAGCCAAATACTATCCTCCTAGGAGACTTAAACTATCCCTTGTATTAACTGGGAGATTTGTACTTCCTAAAACAAGTATGGTCAGAGATTTCTAGCGTTTAGTACAAACTCTCTGGACCAGTTGGTCTGCACCCCAGCTAGGGGTGCTGAATTACCAGACTTGGTCATTAATTAGTATGGGGCAACTATGCTCCTCACCATTTGTAACTTCTGCCTTGGTCAAATCAGTCATTTTCACCATAAGATTAAAGCCAGAAGCACTTTCTAGTTCGGTGTTCTGAGATTATGCCAAGGCTAATCTGCTAACAGTGAATTATAATTTGGCTAAATTTAAACGTTCCTTCCATCTTGACAACCCTACTGTTTATGTGGATCCTTTTACCTCCAAATTCTCTGCACATTTAAGTAGTTACATAAACTCATCTGACCCTTTCAGACGTAAATGATGCCAAATTTAAAAATCAAATTGATCTCTGGATGCCAATAGCTTTGCTTACTAAACTTAAAGAACTCTGGACGTTGATGAAATCAATCAAAGCTACATATGAGATGAAATTAGCTAACCAGGTTGAGGAGAACAACAAAGTCTTTAACTGTTAGAAATCCCAGCAACAATACCCAGCACTGTGCGGAGCCACTTTGTTTGTGTCTTTCGGCTTTTCCCGATTAGGGGTCGCCACAGCGGAACTCCGGTCCGCTAATGATTGGCAGTAGATTTTTATGTGCTGGCTTGCCAGCCTAATGCACAACCTTCAACGAAGGAACGCCCATTTACGCATATCGCCACACAGAAGATGCTCTAACTGAGAATAAATTCCATACTCTGATGCAGAGGACATACCAGTCTAGTAGTGTACCAATTTAATTCAGACTTCACCCTGCTGTCCCCTTCTGTATACCCAGATCACATACCTGCATCTGAATAGCCCTCACATCTCTCAAGAACAAATCTTCAAGATACTGTCCAAGGCCAAGAACACTACTGTGTGGCCAGATAATGTACCAGGCTGCCCACCTGGTACTTGGCTTTGTCAGACTGCCAACCGAGGTCATTTAATATCTGCCACCAAACAGATTTTGTGCAGGATGAATGGAGGATAACCATCACCCCCTTATGCATAGGCTGGGACCACAGTGGACCCTGATAATTAGACCTGTAAGCCCAACCAGCCTCATCTGTAAGGCTACTGAAAGGATCGTTATGGAATTAATAACCAAGTAAACTGTTAACCTGCAAACTCTCAACCCAAACAAGTTTGTCCTGTCTACTTAACCCGGTCAATTTCAAGAAGGTTACTGAAGTAATGGATAGGGGGAAATCGGTACTAACTGCATATGTAGACCCCACAAAGCATTTGTCTTTCTCACACTCTGGTATTGTAGATTAACTCTCCCAGCTAAATGCAAATGCTGTGTAACTCTTTAGATTGCAGTTTGGCTTACAAGCACAACCCAGAAAATTACATTTGGTGGCACTTCAACCTTCAAAAAACCTGTCACTTGCAGTGTACTGCAGGGTTCAGTACTTGGGCCTCTTTGGCATTTACTTCTTGGAAATCAAAGATGACTGTAGATTTGTTGACATTGTAAGCTCCCTAGATATCACCAGAATCCTCCAATTTGGCCTTTCTCAAACAAATAGCTGGAGTCTAAACCATGGAGTAGAGCTAAATTCCAAGAAAGTGTCCTTTGTTAAGCATGGTTTCCCTTGCAGCAAACTAAGGTTTATAGAAAATTTGAAACTCCAGACCATATATTTGGAACGAGTTGTCACCCTCCACATACTATCTGGTCAATTCTATATGGGGAATTTGAGGATGAAGAGAATATGTAATAATATTGGAGATAGAAATATTGAAATGGAAAAGGTAATGAGTATGTTTTATGAGAGGGGGTATAGTGAGGAACAAATTAATGAGGGAATAAAGAAAGTAATGTTGAGTAGTGAGGGAAATGATCAAATTAAAACCAGATTTCTTGGTAAGAATGAAAAAGAAAATATTTATTTCATCTTTAAATATACTCCATTTTCCATTAAATTAGAAAACATAGTAAAATATTATTGGAAAATAATGAGAAGAGAGGAACAGGTGTTAAAGGACTTGGAGCTAAAATTTACATATAGAAATGGAAGAAGTATGAGGGACCTATTGGTACATGGTAATTTTAGAAATCCTTTGAATATAGATGTAGGAGCTCTGTTAGAGAAAGGTACATATCCCTGTGGTAATTGTACAATTTCAGTTCATTGTGAATGTCTTTCCAGAAATTAATAGTAAAAAGCATCGGGGAGACGACACTATACCTGTAATAGTGCAGGTATAGTATATGGGCTTAGATGCCCATGTAATAAATATATAGGTGAAAGTAAGAAAACATTTTCGATTAGGCTTAAAGAACATGTTAGAGATATAAGAAAAGGTAAAATGGACAATCCAGTCGCAGAACATTTTTATAATTTTCATGAAGGGAATCCTGAAGGTTTACAAGCTACAATATTAGAACAATGTAAGGGAGGCTTTTTGGCACTGGAAGGGTTAAAACAAAAATCAAGACAAAAAGAATCTATCTTTATTTTAAAATACAATACCTTGTGTCCGAAAGGTTTAAACAAGGAATGTAATTGGAAGAGTTTTTTATGATGCTCCTTTAAGAAGTATAATAGTTTAATTGAAAGATTAGGGGGGTGTTTTCCTTTTATATAAAGGAAGTGCGTGTTTTATGGTGAAAATGTACTCTGAAAAGGCTGTGAAAGCCGACGTGCTAGAGGGTTTTGTCTGTTTTATGGTGCTTAAGAAAAGCTTTTTGCTTGCTTGCTTGATATGCTGCTAATATTTTTATTAAAGAAGAAAAGAAAAAAAGAAGCCTTTGTGGTTCGTGTCCTCTCCTGATAATTTTTGTGGATGTACTGATCTACTTGTGTGTGGTAAAAGAATGACTGTAGATTTGTTGACATTATAAGCTCCCTAGAGAACACCAAAATCCTCTAATTTAGCCTTTCCCAAACAAATCGCTGGAGTCTAAACCATGGAGTAGAACTAAATTGCAAGAAATAGAGTAGTGTCCTTCATTAAGCATGGTTTCCCTTGCAGCTATAACATTGATAACACATCCCAAAAGTTGATCCGTAGCTAGGGATCTTGGGAACCTATGTCAACAATGAACTGTCCTTTAATTACCACATATCCTGCATTTTAAGGAAGTGCTTTTTCATTACGCATCTTGTGTCTAAAGGTATGGAGTCAAGGGATGTACTCTGTTCTCGTCAAGGGTATTGTTTATAATGCCCCATCTGGTACCTGTCCAAACACTTGTCACAAAAGCCTAAATCCCAGAAACTATGCAGACCATCTCAAAGCCTTGTCCTCCTCTTCTGTAGCATACAAGCTACGGAGAGGTGACCTTGGCCTTGTGTGTAGAGCTTTAATAGATCCTATCCTGTTAGACCTATTACACACTTGCAGGTCTAGTGGTAACTTGAACTGCTCAAGGGATCTGAATCTTTTGCAACGTAAATAGAACATGTGTGAGGGATGGGCTTGTGTCACAGAATACCTCTTGTATTCAAACATCTTCCGTTATAAATGAAGCAAAGTACTTGTCTTAAATCTTAATCTTGAACAGCAAGAGAGTAATTGACACCTTGCTTCCTGAGAACTTCTGCGCTAGGAAGCCACTTGCTTCTTGAGAGCTTTTCTCAAAAATTCTCTACTGAAAATGCAATTTATTAAAATTCTGTGATCTTATAAATACAGTAGACTCCTTATCCAGCCTGTCTTTAACTGGCCATCAAATTTCTGCCATAGCCCTTGCAAAAGACAATGGTGATCGACAACAGTTCCTCCTCCTTTGGACTAAACAGTTCCTCCTCCTTTGGACTAAATAATGAGACATTTTAGTGTTAGACTTTGTATGCATTTTTCTAATAAATATAAACACCAATCCTGTTCTAGCTGATTTATAACTTGAAAGTGCTGATGTTCTTTGTGTTTCACTGTTGCACTCATCTCATTTGGGTTATCCCTGCCAGGGTAGCCCTCAGTCAGCCCGAATACCAGAGGCATAGTATTTCTGCTTTGGTTGCTGTTGCTTCAGGACTGATGTCAGGTCGTCAGTAGTATAAAGTAAGGCAGTCGACGCCATTACATCAGTCTTTCTTGCCAAGGAGCCCGAAGTAGAAGCAGTTCACACAAGTGCCGGTCAGCCGCTACCTGAGTTTTCATTTTCTGAATTGCAGCTGAAGTCTTCTAAAGCCAAGTACCCCATTGGGGATCCTTTTTTTCTTGCTCTGATATCAGAAAAAGTTAACAATCGTCTCACCTGTGGCAAGCAAATACCACACCAAAACTTTGATTCTTACTGCATCACTTGCTTAGGCCCAGACCACGACGTCCCTCGCTGCCGTTTTTGTGACTTGTCCAATGCCAGAACTATATGTCGTCGGGCCCTTATTGTAACTAGATATTTTCGCTCTCGGTCCACGAATTCCGATATGGCTTCGGTAAGCCATCCGACAGCAGATCTTCCGAAAAAACGTAAGGATAAAGACAGAGACAGACCGCACAGGTCCAAACCTTCGATGACGCTTCCATTAAGCTAGTCAGTTCTCCTGTCATCAGTGAGGCACATTTGCAGCCCCTGATGCCCACTTCTATAGATTCGCAGGCCACTACTGAGACTTTTTTTGGAGTCCGGTATGCCGCAAAATTCTTCAACGACTAAGAATCCTGTGGATGTCTTTACCTTGGATGGGTCCAGAGCCACTGAGCAGGCATCTGCTTCCGAGGAAGTATTTCGCACTACCGTTTCTCGACACTGACTTCTATCGCGTCTGCCATTCTATCGAAAACTACAGAGTTTCTAAGGCCTGGGGTACGAAACACGCACCCAAGAAACTGACCCAATCTCAGGCACCTGCTTCTTGCCTCTGTCTCAAATGCTTAAAATGACGGAAGACCTTATAATGCTGATCAGGGGAAGCCAAGCTTACCCCTTCCAAAAGTAAGATTTGTCCCCAGTAGTTTTATCTGAACAGGAGTCCATTGACTCTGATGCATCTGAATATGAAGACATGCAACCCCTCTCTGCTTATGAGGTTTCTGATGCAGAGGAATCCATTCCTTCAGCCTCCTCCACCGGAGGACAATTCCTTTGGGGAAACGCTGCATACTTTAAGGGAGCATTTCCAATGGGAATGTCAGGACTGCCCTCAGTCTAAAAAGACTCAAGGAATTCTTAGATTTTTCACAGCACAGACCCTTGGCCATTCCTCCTGCCCTGGATGTTGTGAATGATGTTTTCACGGAATTCAGTTTGTCTCTTGACACCCTCCCTCCTGGTCCCAGGAAACCTGACAGGAATTAGAGTCCGACTCGCACAAATTTCTTTTCAAAAATCCTACTGCTGACTTTGAGGTTATTTCCCAAGGGCCTAAATGGATTAAAGCAATCTCTGCTAAGAATCCCACCCCCTCAGATAGGGATTCCTGAGCATTGGATAGATGGGGAAAAAAAGTATACACCTCTGGTACTCTTGCTGTTCGAGCCCTAAATTGTCAGTCCCATATGCTAAAATTTCAGCAACACACCATGGAACTCCAAGAAAAAAATATCTTCCAGTTTGTGCAGAAAATAGGGAGTTGAGTTAATGCATTCTGCAAGTTAAGTAACTAAGCACACACCTTACACTGTGGATGTTCTTCGTGTCGTGTTTCACTGTTGCAGTTATTACATTTGGGTTATCTGCCTGCAGGTAGCCCTCAGCCGGCCTGAATACCAGAGTTTTGGATTCCTTCATCGGATGCTGTCTCTTCTTCCATGATGTCAGGTCGTTGGGGGTATAAAACATGCAGCCGACGCCATTACATCAGTCTTTCTTGCCGTGCGGTGCCCAAAGCAGAAGCAGTTCGTAAGTGCCGGTCAGCAGACTCCTGAAATTTTCGTTTTCGAGTTTCAGAACCGAAGTCTTAAAAGCGAAGTACCTCGTTGGGGATCCTTTTTCTTGCTCTTAACCAATGTCAGTAAAAGTTAACAGTTGTCTTACCTGTGGAAAGGAAATACCTCAAAGATTTTCATTCGTACTGCATTTCTTGCTTGGGCCCAGACCAAGACTTCCCTCGCTGTCAGTTTTGTGCCTTATTCAACCCCCCGAACTATTCATAGTCTTGTCTATTTTTGCAGCAAACTATTTTGGTACTCTGTATAACTATCCAGAAATGGCTTCGGTAAGCCATCCGATTACAGATATCCCGAAAAAACGTAAGGATAAAGACAGACTGCATAGATCCAAAACTGCCGGCACTTCCATTAAGCTAGTCGCCAGTTCGCCAGTACTCAGTGAGGTGCTTTCGCAGCCCCTGATGCCCGCTACTTCAGATTCACAGGCCTCTACTGAGACCCATTTGGAGTCCAGTATGCCGTGAGATGCTTCGACTCTGAAACCTGCGGATGTCTCTACCTTGGATAGGTCCGGAGCCACTGTGCAGGCACCGGTTTCTGAGGGTGTATTCAGGCCTACAGACTTGCATTTTAAACCGGCGTGGTCTTCTTCATCCAGGCCTAAAACTCGACCCACGCCTAGAAAACTGACATCCAAACCGCAAGGTCAGGCCCATATGCCTAAAAAACAAATGCTTAGAATGGCTGAAGACCTTATTACTTTAATCAGGGGAAGCCAGCCTTCCTTCTGAGACCTAGAACTGATTTTCCTTCTGATTCTTCTGATCAGGATTCTGATATTTCTGTTTCGTATGATTACCAGGATTTGCCCTTATCTACCTGTGAGGGTTCTGATGCAGAAGATCCCATTCCCTCTGCTTCCCCTCCAGAGGATTTTTCTTTTGGTGAAACCTTGCACACTGTTGGGGAGCATTTCCACTGGGAAAGTGAGGATTACTCTAACTCCAAAAAGATGCTTAGGGAATTCTTACTCCTTCCTCAACACAGGCCTTTAGCTATTGCCCCCCGTTCTGGACATTGTAGATTATGCTTTCTTGGAATCTAGCCTGTTGCCAGACACTTTAACTCCAGCTCCCAGAAAATCTGACTGGTATTACAGACTACCTGACTCTCTCAAGTTCCTCTTCAAGAATCCTACTGCGGATCCAAAGACCATTTCCCAAGGTACAAAGGGCGTTAAGGCTACTGCTGCCAAAAATCCTACCCCTTTTGATAGAGATTCTAGAGTCCTGTACAGATTGGGTAAGAAGGTATACACTTCTGCTACTTTGGCCATTAGGGCTTTAAATTGACAGTTTCATAATTTAAAGTACCAGCAGCATGTTATGGGACTACTTAAACAGAAAATTATGTTTATTCCTGAATGTGCTGAACACGAATTACAATATTTAATGCATTCTGCTGAACAAGTTGGTAAATGTACTTTGCAGTGTTTTGATTCTCTAGAAGCATCTTGCAGGGCTGCTGTCACTGGGTCTGTACTTGGAAGGCATGCTTGGCTTAAAGGACCAAAAACTACCAGATCATGTTAAAGCTAAATTACTGGATGCTCTCTTAAACCAAGACAGCCTGTTTGGCAATAAAGCAGAAGTCCTCAAAGATGGAGGAAAAAGCTAAATCTATGCAAACTGTTAAAGATTTCCTACAAGTACAGCCACCCAGATTTAGTAGGCATTGGCTTTCAAAGAATTGGTCCTTTCCAGTCTCTTCCAGGCCTTCTCAGTCCAAATCTAGGAACAGCAGACGACCTAGGTTACAGTCTCCATCTATGCGCAGGCCTAAGCAGTGGGGGGCTCTGACTTCGAAAGCTGGAAGTAGTAAGACACCCCACTACAGAAAAGTGTCATAATGACTTAACCTTAACCCTTCCAAGCCCTGCTCAACTACCTGCTCCCCTTAGGAGGAAAGCTTGCCCTGCATGCAAAAAACTGGGAACTCATTACCCAGGACAAATGGGTTTTAAATATAGTTTTCCAAGCATACAGATTTCACTTCCACATCCTTCCAACCCCAAACGGTTGGCCAGACCTATCCCCAAAACAGTGGGCAGATGCTCAACAGCAGGTTCTCTCTCTAAGTATCAGGGCTATTCAGCCTATCCCAGCAGAAGAAAGGGGACAAGGTTTTTATTCAAGACTTTTCCTGGCATCCTATCCTGGACCTCTCTATTCTAAACGCCTTTTTGAGAATCCCAAAATTCAAAATGCTAACACTTCCAACAGCTGCTCCCTATGCTAGGCAAAGATGCCTGGTTGGCAACCTTAGACTTGAAGGAAGCTTACCTGCACATTCCAATAAGGGAGTCTTGCAGGAAAATACCTACACTTCAGGGCAGGCTCCATGCACTATCAGTTCTCTGCACTTCCCTTTGGCTTATCTACTGTGCCCAGGGTTTTCACAAAGTGTCTAGCTCCAACCATTGCATTTTGCAGGCAGAGAAATATTCAAATATACCCATACCTAGACTATTGTCTGATTCAGGCAGAAAGCCAGGACTTGCTATTAAAACATCTGGCGTTCATAAAGAAGCTTCTAACCGTACTGGGGTACACCATAAAATAAAAGAAATCTCACCTAGTAGCCTGCCAACAGATTGTATTCCTGGGAGCAAGCTTGAACACTACTTCCCAGATGGCTTTCCTCACTCCAGAGAAACAAGATGTTTGTGTTACACTGCTGCAGTCATCACACTTGGGTTATCCTGCCGTCAGGCGGTCCCGCAGTCGACCAGAGTTCCAAAGTCTTGGTCCGGCGTTGGTTGCTTTCGCTTCTTCCCTGACGTCAGTGCAGCAGGGTTATATAAGATACATTCTTCAGTCCTTCTTGCCATGTGGTGCCTGAAGCAGAAGCAGTTCTCAAGTGCCGGTCGGCTGACTCCTGAGATTTTCGAAGTTGAATTTCAGATTCGAAGTCTTCAATAAAGCCAAGTACCCCGTTGGGGAAACTTTTTTCTTGCCTCAGACCGATGTCAGAAAGTTAATAATTGTATTTCTTGTGGGAAGCAAATACCTCCTAAGGACTCACTCCAGAGAAACAAGTTTTTGACAGCCTACTTCAAACTACTGGCCACAAAGACCCAGCTATCTGCAAGGAAAATTCTGCAAGCCCTGGGGTTCATGACCTCTTGCATTCTACTAATTCCATATGCAAAACTGCATATGAGGAAACTGCAATGGTATCTAAAAGGCCTATGGAGTCAACATTCTCAGGACCTGGAATCAGTTATTCCCATCATTCCTTGTATAAAGACAGAGTTCCTTTGGTGGGCAGAGGCCTGCTACCACAACAAGGGGCTCCCCTTTACTCTACCCCCTGCTGCCCAAATCCTAACAGACGCATCAGGCTATGCATGGGGGGCTCACTTGGCAGGGCAGTGCATTCAGGGCAAATGGAACCAGAGTCAGATGCACCTGCATATCAACCAAAAAGAAATGTTAGCTGTACAGAATTCCCTGACAGCGTTCAAAGACCACATCCTTCCAGGACAATTATTGGTAAAGACGGACAACACCACAGTTATGTGGTACATAAACAAGCAGGAGGGAACCCACTCGTACCCTCTCTGCAGACTAGCCATGGCTCTGCGGAATACAGCCTTGAGCTACCAAGTGCACCTACAACCTCAATTCCTGCTGGGCAAGCTAACTTCACTGGCAGACTACCTAAGCAGAAATCTCATGGACCCACACGAATGGAGACTTGGAACCAAAAATATTCAACCTCTTGTACAAATGGGGAACTCCAGAGATAGACCTGTTTGCATCCCCTCCAAAACTACCAGTTGGACAAATTCTGCACAAGGACTCCCCACAGTCAAGCTTGGAAAGTGGATGCCCTGTCCTTCACCTGGGGAAAGCCTCTGTTTATGCCTTTCCTCCTCTGCCTCTCCTCTCGAAGGTTCTGCTAAAGATCAAACAGGACAAGTCAAGGACAACACTGATTGCACCAGACTGCCCACTCTAGCATTGTTACCCCCCTCTTGCGCAGAATGATACTGCTGGAGCCATGGCACCTACCTCAGACACCTTCCCTGCTGTCCCAGCAGGCGGGCCAGATCTTGCACCCTCAGCTTCAAACCCTGAACCTTGCAGCCTGGCTAATTCCTTGAGCTCTCCAATAGCGTCCCTCAATAAGCAGGTACTAGATGTCATTCTGGAAGCAAAGAGGCCTAGTACTAGACGATCTATGCTGAAAAGTGGAAAAAAAGATACTGTTCCTGGAGCCAGACTAAGGGGATGGGCACAACAGTGCCCAGCTTACCTCATATTCTACAGTACTTAACAGAAATGCTCCAGAAGGGCCTACCCTTCTTGTCAATTAAAATGCATGCCTCTGCCATTTCAACACAATACTGAGCCACTCCTCTTCTCTCGCCCCCTGCTAAAGCAATTCCTCAGAGGGGCCAAAAATTTAAGACCCTCCAGGCGAGCCCCTACCCCAGCCTGGGACCTTAACTTTGTATTGGAAAAGCTCACCCTCCCTCCATTTGCAAAAGCTGCAACTGCAGAGTTGAAATTCCTTTCTTGGAAAACGGCCTTCTTCTAGCCATCACTTCAGCAAGAAGAGTGTCTGCATTACATGCCCTCATGGCAGTGGAGCCCTTCATTCTCTTCCATGCAGGCAGGGTTTCCCTCAGGACCAATCCTTCCTTTATCCCAAGGTGGTGTCTAGTGTGGCCCTAAATCAGTCATTCATTTGCCTACCTTTTTCCCGAATCCACAAAACAAAGGTGAACTAATACTGCACTCTTTGGACGTGCACAGACAACTTAGATTTTATTTGGACAGGACAAAGCCTCTCAGAAAATCTAGCTAGTTGGCTTTGCTGTAGGGGCAGAGTGGAAGGCCATTTCAAAACGAACCATTTCTAAATGGATAGCCCATTGCATTAACTTCTGCTATAACCACCATGGAAAACCTACCCCACAGGGGATAAGATCACATTCCACCAGAGCTGCATCTACCTCTGCAGCCTTCCTCAGAGGAGTCCATACCAGGGACATCCTAGAAGCTGCTACTTGCAGCTCTGTACATACCTTCACCAAGCATTACCACATGCCTATTTTTTTCTAAATCCTGAGCTGGTTTTGCCACTGCAGTCTTGCAGGGCTTAATAGCTGGTCCTAATGCTCTACAACTTCCTCCTCCCTTCCTTAGCTTTGGAAATCAACCCAAATGTAATGACTGCAACAGTGAAACACTAAGAACATAGTACAGTTGTGTACACTTACCATAAATGTAGATGTTAGTGTATTCACTGTTGCAGTCCTAGTTACCCTCCCTCCAGCCCCTGACTTCTCTTGGCTCTACTTTTCCTTCTTGTTTGGTGTATTTGACTTTTCTGGTGTATTTGCTTTTTGTTGGAGGTGTAACAACATATAATTGCTTCCCATTACGGGGGCACCTGACATCTGGGGCAAGAGAAACTGATGTAATGGCATCGGCTGCATGTTTTATACCCCTGACGACCTGACGTCATGGAAGAAGAGACAGCATCCGATGCAGGAATCCAAGACTCTGGTATTCAGGCCAGCTGACTGCTACCTGCAGGCAGATAACCCAAATGTAATAACTGCAACAGTGAATACACTCTAACATCTAAATTTATGTTAAGTGTATGCAACTATACTTTTTGGCACCCTAGAAGCATCTTGCAGGGCAGCAGTCACTGGTTCTGTCCTTGGAAGGCATGCTTGGCTTAATGAACAGCCATTGCCAGACCATGTCAAATCCAAATTATTGGATGCACCCTTGCACAAAGACAACTTATTTGGCACCAAGGCAGAGGAGGTCTTAAAAGATGGAAGAAAAAGCAAAATCTATGCAGACAGTTAAGGATTTCCTGCAGGTTCAGCCATCCAGGTTCAGTAGGCATTGCCCTTCCAAGCACTGGTCCTTTCCTGCCCCCTTCAGGTCAGTTCAGCACAGACCCTGGAGAGGCAGAACCCCCAGACAACAGCCACAGGGAATGCAGAGATCAAAGCAATGGTGTTCCTCCACTTCAAAACCAGGGAGTGCTAAGCCACCCCGACATGGTAAGAACTCTCAGTGACTCTCCACTTCCACCCTCTCCCTCTGCCCACCTGCACTTGCTCCTATGAGGAAAACTCTCCTTCCACACAAGCACCTGGGCCACCATTGCTAACGTCTGCTGTATCCTCAACATAGTGTCCCAGGGTTACACATTTTCTTTCCACACTCTGCCAACTCCAAAAGGGTTCCCAGATCTTCCTCCAAACCAGTGGGCTGAGGCCAAAAAGCAAGTCCTTTCCCTGCCCTCTGAGGGCAGTAGATCTTGTTCCTAAAGAATAAATAGGCCAAGGTTTCTACTCCAGGCTCTTCCTGGTGCCCAGAAAAGAGAGCACCTGGCACCCCCATCCTCTATCCATTCTAAACACTTTCTGGGTGATGCCAAAATTCAAAATGCTCACCCTCCCACAGCTACTACCTATGCTCTCCAAGAATACTTGGTTAGTCACCATAGACCGAAAAGAGGCCTACCTTCACATCTCAATCAGGGAATCGTGCAGGAAATATCAACATTTCAGGGCAGGATCTCTGCGCTTTCAGTTCTCTGTGCTTCCCTTTGGCTTATCCACTGCTCCCAGAGTTTTCCCAAAATGTCTGGCTCCCGCCATTGCTTTTTGCAGACAAAGAAATATTTAAATTTACCCGTAATTTGACGACTATCTAATTCAGGCAGACAGTCAGGAAAAGCTACTCAAGCACACCTGACTTTGGTAAAGGCCCTCCTGACCTCCCTAGGGCACACTATCAGGGAAAAGAAATCCAAAGTAGTACCTACCCAAAAGATTATATTCCTGGGAGCAAGCCTGGACACAGCATCCCAGATGGCATTCCTTACTCCAGAAAAGCAAACTTATCTGACAGCTTATTTCTCAGAACTAACCACCAGACCCCAGTTATCCACAAGGAGAAAATCCTGCAAGCTCTGAGGTTCATGGCATCTTGCATTCTACTCATTCCATGTGCCAGACTGCATATGAGGAAACTTCAGTGGTACCTAAAATGCCTTTGTTGTCAACACTCTCAAGACCTGGAAACTTATACCTATGATACCTTGCCTAATGAAAGATTTTCTATGGTGGGCAGCAGCATGCAGCCCCAACAAGGGACTACCCTTCTCACCACCCCACACCGTCCAGACCCTCACCACAGACTCATCAGACTATGCCTGGGGTGGACACCTAGACGGCAGATGCATACAGGGCCATTGGAGCCCACATCAACCAAGAAGAGATGTTAGCTGTTCAGCACGCATTGACAGCTTTCAGGCCCCTTCTCTCCCCAGGGGCTCTACTGATCAAAACAGACAACACCACTGTGATGTGGTATATCAACAACCAGGGAGGGACTCGCTCCTACCCTCTCTGCAGGCTCACCATGACCCTTTGGCACACAGCCTCAGCCATGCAACTACACCTGTTAGCACAATTCCTGCCAGGCTCTCTCAACTCTCTTGCAGGTAGCTTAAGCAGAAACCTTCTGGACCCACACGAGTGGCAACTAAACCAAAGAACCTTCACCCTAATAACTCGGAAATGTGTACCCTGAAGGTCAACCTCTTTGCTTCCCGCTCCAACCATCAGCTCAGCAAATTCTGCACCAGGGAGCCTCGCTGCAGCGCCTGGAAAGTGGATGCCCTGTCCTTCCAGTGGATCAACCTCTCGGTCTATGCTTTTTCCCCACCACCTGTCATTTCCGGGGTACTGCTCAAAATAAGGGAGGAAAAACCAAGGATAATTCTTATTGCTCCAGACTGGCCTCGTCAGCACTGGTACTCACTGCTGCGCAGCCTGTTCCTTCTGCCATCATGACATCTCCCTCCGATTCCAACCCTCCTGACCCAGAGGGAAGGAGAATTCATGCATCCCCAATTGCAGACGGTCAGTTTGGCAGCCTGGTTTATTACCTGACCACTGAACAAGCTGCCAATCTCAGTAAATAGGTTCTAGATGTTATACGTGAGGCCAGATGCACTATCACTAGAAATTCTTTTGCTGACCAATGGAAAAGGTTCTGCACCTAGATCCAGGCTAAGGGAGCCGATACTGCACAGCCCTCCCTATTTCTCTTCCTGGATTATCTAGCTGACCTACTATACAGTGGTCTTTCCTTTTCCTCAATTAAAATTCATGTCTCTGCTCATCTCAACACTGAGCAACCTTTTTCCTCACACCCTCGCATCAAACAGTTGTTAAGAGGGGCTAGCAACTTGAGGCCACCCAGAAGAGTACCTACCCCAGCTTGGGATCTGAACTTTGTGCTGGAAAAGCTCACCCTACCCCCCTTTGAACCAGCAACTTCAGCAGAGTTAGTTTCTCTCCTGGAAGACGGCCCTGCTTCTGGCCATCAGTTCAGCCAGAAGAGTATCTGAGCTACAAGCACTCATGGCTGTAGAGCCCTTCATCATCTTCCATGCTGACAGTGTCCCTCAGGACTAATCCATCTTTCATGACAAAAGTGGTGACAAGTGTGGCTCTCAACCAATCCATTCATTTGCCCACCTTTTTCCCTAACCCACAAACAAGGGAGAAAGGATACTACACTCTCTCTAGATGTGCACAGACAGCTCAGATTCTATCTAGACAGGACTAAATCATTCAGAAAGACTGACCAATTGTTAGTCAGCATTGCTGCAGGAGCAGAGGGCAAAGCCATATCCAAGCAAACCATTTCTAAATGGATAGCACACTGCATCCATTTCTGCCACAAGCAGCATGGGGAAACTTCCCCCTAAGAGGGTCATGACTCGCTCTATCAAAGCAGCCTCCACCTCTGCAGCTTTCCTCAGAGGAGTCCCCACCAGGGACATCCTGGAGGCTGCAACATGGACATCTGTTCACACCTTCACCAAGCATTACCACCTGCCTATCTTTTCCAAATCCAGGGCATGCTTTGCCATGGCAGTCTTGCAGGGCATCCTAGCCTGCCCCTAATCTTCTTGACTGCCTCCACCCTTTTCCTCAGCTTTGGGAATCAACCCAAATGTGATGACTGCAACAGTGAAACATGAAGAACGTAGTACAGTTGTGTACACTTACCATAAATTTAGATGTTAGTGTATTCACTGTTGCATGCTGCGGTGGTGGTGCTGTGGTAGCGTTGTCGCCTCACAGTAAGATGACCTGTTTGATTCTCAGCTAGAGCGTCTTGTGTGGAGACGTGCGTGAATGGGCGTACCTTCATTGAAGGTTGTGGGTGTACCTTCATTGAAGGTTGTGCGTCAGGGCCGGCAACTCTGCACGTAAAAAATCTTTCTGCCAATCATTAGCGGACTGGAGTTTCGCTGTGACTCTAACCGAAAAGCGAAGACACAACAACAGTGTATTCACTGTTGCAATCCTGGTTTCCCTCCCTCCATCCCCTTCTCTTTCTCTCTCCTTACAAGGAACTTTTTGGTATTTACTTTCTACTGGTGGGGTTCTTCCACCATATACTGGCTCCCACTTGGGGGCTTCTGACAGATGGGGCAAGCAAAACTGATGTAATGGTGTCTGCTGCCTTACTTTATACTACTGATGACCTGACGTCAGTCCTAAAGCGACAGCAACCAATGCAGAAATACTACGCCTCTGTTATTTGGGCTGACTGAGGGCTACCCTGGCAGAGATGACCCAAATGTGATGACTGTAACAGTGAATACACTCCAACATCTACATTTATAATAAGTGTACACAACTGTACTTTTTGAATGCTTTTTCTAGTTAACCAGCAATTTCTTTATCCAGCCTACGATGTAGTCCTAGCGAGACTGGATAAGAGGGAGTCTACTGTAGTATGCGCGACAAAATCATTGACTTCAACAATTGGCTAAGCTTCTGGTGTCATTCTAAGGGGATCCAGTATCTGTCTGCCCTAGATGACATGGTCGACAGACCATAATGCTTTGCCAGAGATGGTCTGCACCTGTCACCCCTGGAATTCCAGATACTGGCTAAGGCTCTTGCCACCCACATAGTGCCTTTTTTAGGCAAGTTTCAAATGCTAAATTCACCACTGTAACAGGTACAAGCAAACTCCAACAGTAATGCTACTCAATGCTACATAATGCTAGAAGTCTAAACCTCAAAATTCACTCACTTGAGGCACTCCTTAAAATGGAGAACATAGACATCTGTGCAGTGGCAGAGACCTGGTTCAAGGCTCCAGAGATCACCCCTGCATTACCAGGCTATAATTCATACCACACCTTTCGGACACCTAACCTAGACTGAAACACTAAATGTGGAGGCGTGTCCATATTCATTAAGGATCTCCACACCACCAGGCTAGTTCAGCATAATGCATCCGAAATTATCTAAGTGCAACTAACACTGGGCAAGACTGGAATCCAGGTTGTAGCTTGTTACAGATCCCCCACCATGCCCCAGGATTCCCACTCTTCATTTCTTAAGATACTGGAAAATATTAAGGTACAACCCAATACCTTAATTATGGGAGATCAACTTCCCCACCATCAACTGGGAAAACTAGTCGTGTACCAACTCATTTACTCAACGTTTTCTGGAATTCATAAATTCCAACACCTTGGATCAACTTGTCCACACCCCCACCAGGGGCAACAATATCCTGGACCTGGTCATTACCAATGTGTGTAACCGATGTTCCACGCCAGAGGTCAACTCCTCGCTGGTCAGATCTGACCACAAGCTAATCACCCTAGACATCCATATCTCACCCCCACCCCCTCATTGAGGAAACCACCGTCAAAAACTACTCCAAAGCCAGCTTCATGCTTAAGACAGAAGTGGCAAACTTCACGACACCCATGCAGACAGAAAAGAGGTACGACTGCTGACTCTTACACAAATGCACTGTATAAGCACATATACGAGTGCGTGGATCTTGCCACCCTCAGGAGAACCAAGATGCTATCCTCCAAAAAGAGGAAGCCAATCTGGTGGTCTCCTGCCATAAACTCTACAACAGAAGGAAGAAACTGTTGCAAAAGAGTAAAATCCCAAGATTGGAGGAACTCCCTGGTCAGCCTCAGCAAGAAGCTGAGATCCCTCATAATATCCTCCAAAGCCAGTTTATGAAAATAAAATCGCCACTAATTCCAAAGACAACCTCAAAGCATTCTGCAGCTATGTCAAGAATCTCAGTGGCGACACTCTGATCTGCTCTGGCACAATGGCACTAAATATAGAGAACCAACCGATATTGCCAACATCCTGGCAGATAGGTTTAGTGCTAACTTCTCACCCTCCAAAGGGCCCATCTTAATACAGGAAGAATGCAAAGCCCCTGTAATCACGGGTGATCAGGTAAATACCGCACTCTCCAAAGCCAAGAACACAGCATCTATGGGACCAGACAACATCCCAGGCTGCATACTGCACGAACTACAAAATGAACTGGCACCCCACCTAAGTATCCTGTTCAATCATAGCCTCACCTCAGGCTATGTACCTAATGAATGGCGCACTGCGACAGTTATCCCACTCCACAAAGGGACTGCCACCCCAGAAACTACTGCCCTATTAGCCTGACGAGCCTGGTCTCCAAGGTCATGGAACGCATCATCTTGGCGCTTATGAACAAAGACATAGGTAACCTCCAAACCCTGGACCCCACTCAGTTTGAGTTTGTAAAAGGTAGATCATGTCTACTAAACCTGATTGACTTCTTTGAAGCAGTCAGAGCCGTAGACGAGGGCAAGGTAGTGCACACTTCCCATCTTGACCTCGCCAAGGCTTTTGATACTATTCCCCCACTGGTATTATAGATAAACTCACTAAACGGGGCATAAATCCCTATGTCACAAGATGGATGGCCAACTGGCTTACTGACAGAACCCACACAGTAGAAGTAACTGACTTCAAGTCCGACTTCAGACCAATGACTAGTGGAGTACCACAGGGTTCAGTCCTGTGTCCTCTCCTGTTAGGCATCTACTTCTCTGAAGTGTAGTCCAACACAGAAGGTCTTTGGCTAACAAAGTTCATAGATGACTGCAAACTGGGAGCCATAATAGAATCCCCTAATGATGTAGACTTTCTACAAAAAGGCCCCACAGAGACAGATGCTTGGTGTCAGTCATAGCCTCAAGCTCATTGCCAAGAAGTGCATTGTCATCCCCTTAGGGAAAAACTCTGTACCCATGAACTACCACATAGGCAATAACTCACTAAACACTGAAAGTGTGATAAGAGACCTCGAGACACAGGTGGATAGTAGTCTCACCTTTGACCACGTTGCCGCAATAGTCAGGAAATCCTTCTATGTGGTACACCTCGTTACAAAAGGGTTCTCCCTGTAGAAAAAAAGGTAATTGTTCCTCTCTATTCATCCCTCGTCAGACCCATTATAGAGTACAGTGCCCCGTTTGGCATATATCTCGCAAGACACCTACAACAAGTGGAAAGGCCACAGAAATACCTCACTAAGAGGATTACTTGCCTAGAACAGATGCCATACACAGTCTCAAACTCCAGCTCTACTCTGTCGCATATCGCCTACTCGGAGGCGATCTCTGCCTAACATACAAAGCTATGTCAAACCCAGAGCTGTCGGGCGTGCTACACTTAAAGAAATCCCAATCTCTCCAAGCCACATGCTCCAAGGACCTAAACTTTGTCACCACAATAAACAGAACATGCTGGAGGGATAGATTCCTGTTCTAGAGACTTCCCATACTCTGGAACAAACTGCCCATTCATGTCAAGCAAAGCTCCTCATTGGCCCTCTTTAAGAAAAACCTTGATGACTGGATGGGAAATAGAAAATTCACCTCTGGGATCACTTCTGTGGCATTGCTTGACAGGCACAGGAAAATAATTTTTTTGGTTGGCAAAAGCCAGGGAACCTTTTTGGCTAGGCTTATATAGGCCCCAGGACCGATAGCCTAGTACCTAGCTAATGAACCTATAAAAAATGTAAAATATGAAAGCCTGTTGGTAGACAGTGGGATATACACCCGTGTTAATATCAGGTATGTCTGTTGATGTTGATTTTGTGAAAGAAAAAAAATACTTTGACCATCGCACTAGTATTTTTGGAAAACAACGGATTGTGTCTCCAAGTATGCAACATAGACCCAAGATGTCAGTGAGGGAGTTGTTTACTTGTTCAAGAGCTTTCCAATTATATATGACAAGAGTAGATGATTTACGGCTGTTTTGTGATATTACCAGATCTGTGCAAGTTAGGTGTATAACAATTTCACTATTTCAAAGCAATTTAGTCAGCAAAACCAGTTGAGTTAGATGGCAAGTTTCAGTGGAAGCATTGTACTTTGTGTGCAAGATGGCACTGTTTATTCACCTGTAGATCATGCAGCTTTTATGAAAGTGAAACAGTTATGCAGTATATAGACAATAGTCCTGACTGCTTTACCAAAAGAACACTTGTATCTCGGAATGTCTCCATATTGCCCACCATCTTTTAATGTTTTTTTGACATCCGCTGAATACACAAACCCCAACATGACAGTATCCCTGTTGTGCTGATTGTAAGCATGGAAATGTATATTTTTCAGAATATTTTTGCAAACATTCGACTCCAGCTCTAGACATACCATGCTGACCATTTCACTATCATGTTTAGGAAATTGTGTTCCTTGCAGATGTCTTGATTTTATATATGCATCTTACCAGGACTTCAAAAGTTCCTTTGAAAACTGTGACACACAATTTCAGGAGTACATTTCAGGAGTGCATGGAAGTCTCCTGTAAAGAGGTGTTTAAAGGATACACATGAATTCTGCTTTCCTTATGGCTGTACTTGTAAAGGTGGCAGTGAGTTAATCTATTCAAAAGCAAAGTAATGCTTGCTTTTTAGCATCCATCTCTCTCCTGGATTGGAGAAACAAGTAAATGTCCCAATGTCATTGTTCTGCACACCCCTGGATAATTCATATATAAAATATACAAGATAAAAATTGCCATGGGGAATGTAAAGCTAGGCTTTTTAAGATCCTAACTGCTTATTAGCCTTGTAAGTACTTCGAATCTATAGTCATATGTGGTGTTGGCCATCCATAAGTGGGACACTTGGGTGATCTAAGTATTTGCCACTCCAAAGAATGTGGTCCCCCTCCCCACTGTGTTTCTGCAGGGAAGGGAAGAGGTTGTGATTTTAAAGGGGTGTTCTCATGGTATGAGGGGTTATGCATTCCTTACTTATTTCATATTCCAAAGTTCAGGGAAGAAAGGCCAAGGTCATTTCTAGTTGCCCTTTTCTGAATGTATAGAAGGTAGGTTCAGGCTTTCTGATAACACAGATATATATTGTGCACTTTAAGTTAAGGAGGCCCTAAAGATTGAGTTAAATAACTGCTCTGTCCGAGTCCAATCTGGTGTAGACCCTTTTGATCTTGATGGAGATGTTCGTGTTTCACTATTGCAGTCATTACATTTGGGTTATCTGCTTGCAGTAGCCCTCAGTTGGCCTGATTATCAAAGTCTTAGGTCCTGTGTCTGTTGCTGTCTCATCTTCCATGACGTCCGGTAGTCTGGTATAAAGCATGCATCTGATGCCATTCCATCAGTCTTTCTTGACGTGCGGTGCCCGAAGCAGAAGCAGTTCGCAAGTGCCGGTCGGCCGACTCCTGAAATTTTCGTTTTTGAGTTTCAGATCCGAAGTCTTTAAGCTAAGTACCCTGTTGGGGATCCTTTTTCTTGCTGTAAACCGATGTCAGTAAAAGTTAACAATTGTATTTCTTGTGGAAAGCAAATACCTCATAAAGATTTTCATTCATACTGCATTCCTTGCTTAGGCCCAGACCACGACATACCTCGCTGTCGGTTTTGTGCCTTATTCAAACCTTGAACTATTCGCCGTCTATTCATTTTCGCATCTAAATATTTTGGTACTCTGTTCAATTATCTAGAAATGGCTTTGGTAAGCCACCCAACTACCGACATTCTGAAAAAACACAAAGATAAAGACAGACCACATAGGTCCAAAGCTGCCAATGCTTCTAAGTTAGTCGCCAGTTCGCCGGTACTCAGTGAGGTGCTTTCGCAGACCCTGATAACCCGCTACTTCAGATTCGCAGGCCTCTACTGAGACCCATTCTGAGTCCGGTATGCCGTGAGATGCTTCTTAAGACTGGAACCTGTGGATTTCTCTACCTTGGATGAGTCCAGAGCCGCTGTGCAGGCACCGGCTTCTGAGGGTGTATTCAGGCCTACTGACTTGGATATTAAACAGACGCCATCTTCTTCAAGGCCTAAAACTCTATCCATGCCTAGAAAACAGACGCCCAGACCCGCATGGTCAGGCCCCATATGCCTAAAAAAGCAAATGAGAATGGCTGAAGACCTTATTATTCTAATCAGGGGACGCCTCCCTTCTCCCTCTGAGACCTAGAACTGATTTTCCTTCTGATCATGATTATGAAATTTCTGTTTTCTTGCCCTTGTCTACCTATGAGGATTCTGATGCAGAGGACTCCATTCCCTCTGCTTCCCCTCCAGAGGATTTCTCTTTTGGTGAAACCTTGCATACTCTTAGGGAGCATTTCTACTGGGAAATCCAGGATTACTCTGACTCCAAAAAGAGGCTTAGGGAATTCTTACTCCTACCTCAACACAGGCCTTTAGCTATCCCTCTTGTACTGGACATTGTAGATGATGCCTTCTCGGAATCTAGCCTGGCCCCTGCCTCTTTACCTCCAGCTCCCAGAAAACCTGACTGGTATTACAGGGTTCCTGACTCTCAAGTTCCTTTTTAAGAATCCTACTGCAGATCCTGAGACCATTTCACAGGAGCCTAAAGGCATTAAGGCTACTACTGCCAAAAACCCTACCCTCTCTGCTAGAGATTCCAGGGCCCTGGACAGATGGTGTAAGAAGGTATACACTTCAACTTTGGCCATTAGAGCCTTAAACTGCCAGTTTCGTATGTTAAAGTATCAGCAGCATATTATTGGATTGCTTAAACAGAAAATGATGGTGATTCCTGACTGTGCTGAAAATAAAGAATTACAGGATTTAATGCATTCTGCTGAACAAGTTGAAAAACATATTTTGCAATGTGGTTTTGGTTCATTAGAGGCATCTTGTAGGGCTGCTGTCACTGAGTCTGTACTTAGAAGACATGCTTGGCTTAAGGAGCAATCTTTGCCAGATCATGCTAAAGCTAAATTACTAGATGCTCCCTTAAACCAAGACCGCCTGTTTGGCAACAAAGCAGAAGTAGTACTTAAAGATGGAGGAAAACGCTAAATCTATGCAAACTGGTAAATCTTTCCTGCAAGTACATCCTCCCAGATTTAGTAGGCATTGGCCCTCTAAGAATTGATCCTTTCCTGCCTCTGCCAGGCCTTCTCAGTCCAAGCCTAGAACCATCAGAACGCCTAGGCATCATTCCCAAGGTACTCGCAGGTCTAAGCAGTGGGGGGCTTCTACTTACAAAGCTGAGAGTAGTAAGACACCCCTCCCCCCCATGGTAAACCGTTACAATGACTTAACTTTAAACCTTCCAAGCCCTGCTCAACTGACAGTTCCTTTAGGGGGAAGATCGCCCTGCATGCAAAAAAAAACTGGGAACCCATTGCCCAAGACAAATGGGTTTTAAATATAGTTTCCTCAGGAATACAGATTTCACTTCCACTACTTACCAACCCCAAACGATTGGCCAGACCTACCCCCAAATCAGTGGGCAGAGGCTCAAAAGCAAGTTCACTCTCCCTTCTGAGCATCAGAGCTATTCAGCCTGTCCCAGAGGACGAATGGGGGCAAGGTTTCTACTAAAGTCTTTTTCTGGTACCCAGAAAAGACGATTCCTGGCATCCTATCCTGGACCTGTCTATCCTAAACACTTTTTTGTTAATTCCAAAATTCAAAATGCTAACTTTTCATCAGCTGCTTCCTATGCTAGGCAAAAATGCATGGCTGGTAACACTGGATTTAAAGGAAGCCTTCCTGCACAACCCAATAAGAGAATCTTGCAGAAGATGCCCATGCTTCAGAACAGGCTACATGCACCATCAGTTCTCTGCACTGCCCTTTGGCTTATCTACTGCGCCCAGGGTATTCACAAAGTGCCTAGCTCCAGTCATTGCATTATGCAGGCAAAGAAATATTCAAATGTACCCATACCTGGACGATTGTCTAATTCAGGCAGAAAGCCAGGACATACTATTAAATCATCTGGCATTTGTAAAGAAATTACTGACTTCTCTGAGGTACACCATAAACTAAAAGAAATCACATCTAGTACCCTGCCAACAAATTGTATTCCTGGGAGCAAGCTTGAATACAACTTCCCAGATGGCCTACCTCACGCCAGAGAAACAAGTTCATTTGACAGCCTACTTCAAAAAGCTGGCCACAAAGACCCAGCTATCTGCAAGGAAAATACTGCAATCCCTGGGGTTCATGGCCTCTTGCATTCTGCTAATTCCATATGTAAGACTGCATATGAGGGAACTACAGTGGTATCTAAAAAGCCTATGGTGTCAACATTCTCAGGACCTAGAATCAATGATTGCTATCATACCTTGTCTAAAGATAGTTCCTTTGGTGGGCAGAGGCCTGCCACCAAAACAAGGGACTGCCATTCTCTCTACCCCCTGCCGCTCAAACCCTAACAGATGCATTAGATTATGCATGGGGGGCTCACATGGCAGGGCACTGCATTCAGGGCAAATGGAACCAGAGTCAAATGCACCTGCATATCAATCAAAAGGAAATGTTAGCTGTACAGAATGCTCTAACAGCCTTCAAGGACCACATTCTTCCAGGACAATTATTGGTAAAGATGGGCAACACCACTGTTATGTGGTACATCAACAAGCAGGGGGAACCCACTCATACCCTCTCTGCAGACTAGCCATGGCTCTGTGGAACACAGCCTTGAGCTACCAAGTGCACCTACAAGCTCAGTTCCTGCCAGGTAAGTTAAATACACTGGTAGATGACCTAAGCAGAAATCTCATGGACCCACACGAGTGGAAACCGGATCCAAAGATATTCAACATTTTGAGAAACAAATGGGGTAGCCCAGAGATGGACCTGTTTGTCTCCCCTCATAACTACCATTTGGACAAATTCTGCACAAGGACTCCCCACAGACGAGCTTGGAAAGTGGATGCACTGTCCTTCACATGGAAAAATCTATCAGTTTATGCCATTCGCCCTCTGCCTCTCCGCTCCAAAGTGCTACTAAAGATCAAACAGGACAAACCAAGGACAATACTTATTGCACCAGACTGGCCACGCCAACACTGGGTACCCCCTCTTGCGCAGTGTGTCACTTCGGGAACCATGGCACCTGCCTCAGACCCCTGCCCTGCTGTCCCAGCAGGAGGGCCAGATTCTGCACCCACAGCTTCAAACCCTGAAACTTGCAGCCTGGCTAATTTCATGATCTCTCTGTTACCATCCCTCAGTAAGCAAGTGATGGATGTCATTTTGGTGGCAAGGAGGCCTAGTACTAGAAAATCCTATGCTGAGCAATGGAAAAGATACTGTTCCTGAAACCAAACACAGGGTAACAATGACTGTCTTGTTCAGGGAACAGCCAAAGCAGAGGTCCTAGATGCCTTAGACTGCTTTCAGAGGGTAAGTCTCACTTTAAATCTTCAAAAGTCACAAACTCTTCCTCAAAGATAGTTTTTTGGGATCTGTAATAGATTTTGCCCAACAGAGAGCCTTCCTTCCCCAGAAATGGATATCTTTCCTGACAAACTACTTAACTGTCCTGCTTCCAGAGCAACACATCTCAATAAGAAAATTTCTAACACCCTTATTGAATTATCAGTTAAGATGTGGACATGCATTTATATAAGAAAAAAACATATCAACATACTCCCAGTTGCAAACATTATACATCACTTGTATTCTTTTGTAGAATTGTCAGTCCAGTATTACATTGATCAATTCCTGCCTTTACTTAAACCTCACCTCCTCAGTACATTGATTTGCATACATTGTTCCCACAATTTCCATTTTTTCTATGCAAGTTTCTCTTGCCCTTTTCTAAAGATACCATTTCTAGTAATTTTATCTGTTAAAATTTTCAGTATTTCAAATTGATTTAGAATTATTTTCCATTTTCAAGTAATTGTTTTGTCAGCCACCAGAACTAAACTCAACAAAGCCTTACTACGTCTAGGCAATTTAAGATCCCGTATCCTAGCTCAAAAAAATTTTTTTTCTTAGTTACACCCATTTGCTCACCCAATATTTCTGGCAGAGTATTCTGTAAGGAACTTTTAAAGTCTGCCAACTCGTACACTCCCAAAGTATGTTCCCAGTTACCTCTTTATTTCCCATCACACTCCCAGTGTTTGTCATCTACCTAAGCAAAAATTGTTTGGACTCTGCTTGGGGTATAAAAATAACTACGCAAACACTTGCAAGCAAAAATCCTAAATCTAGACTTTGTTGCATATTTGGGAGCCATATATATGTTTTCCCATTGCTTATCCAGTCTCTCTTCCCAACCTTTTCTAACCTCATTTGATGCTCCTGTAGTTATTGTTCAGTATTTTATATGCCTTACTAATTATCCCCTTTTAACACCATCTTCTGCTAGATTCAACTAAAAACTGTACCAGAACAGGTCTTCCACTTAGGATTTCCTGTCACTTTTTCTTTGCCTTTTTACCTCAGTCCCTGATAGGGAAGGCAGTCTCTAGCTTGCAGTTCAAATGTAATATAATAGGAAAGGTCTAAGAATACTTCTCCCTTTTTAATTATTTTCCCCCAATTTAGCAAGGAATTTCTGAAGATTTTGGGTTACATGGCATCCTGCATTCTCATGGTCCCACTTGCAAAGCTGCACATGAGAACTTCAGTAGCTCCTAAAAATGCTCAAGTAGCATTTTCATCCCCTTGATTCTCAGTTTGCCTCCTCTTCCATGACTGAAGAAGGATCTCCTATAGTGGAAGAACACAGTACTGCAGCAGCCAGCCACAAATTTCTCTTTACCAGAAGCAGACAAGATCACCATGGACAGTTCAAACATGCACCCCCCCCCCCCCAAGTTCCTTGAAAGTGCAGGACCATCTGGACACCGCAGGACCATCTGGACACCACAGCAGTGAAAGTTGTATGTAAATCCAGAGGAGCTACTAACAGTCTACCTAGTCATAAAAGCTTTTCAGCAGAATTTAATCCCAGGGACATTGCATTTCTGGACAGACAACACCATGGTGGTGTGGTACATAAACAATGGGGTACACTGTTCTACCCTTTGTGCACCCTCACAAGGAAGATTTGGATGCTGGCTCAAGAACTAGGGCTAACTGTCATAGCATCTTACATTCTGGGTCAGAACAGTACCCTAGCAGATTCTCTAAACAGGGATATACTAGAGCCCAATGAAGGGATGCTGAAGAGAGATGTGTTCCTGGGACCAACTCTGTAGTGGTGAGTCCCCTCAGCAGATCTGTTTGACTCTCTACCCAGGACAGGCAATTCCAGAATTCATCTTCTAACAGGGATTTGGAAAATCGATGCTTTCTCTTTCACATGGACAAACTTGTTCCTGTTTGCATTCCCGCCCTTGCCACTGATCCCCCAGGGTACTAATAAAAGGGTGAACAGACCCAGCATAATCCTAATGGCCCCCTTCTGGCCAAGACTGGTCCTCCCCTCTGTTGATCCTCTGAGAGGAGATTCTGCATTCTGCTGCAGGAAGTAGGCTACTTTCAGCATTGCCAAGGTATCTGTCTTCCATACTGTGGTTAATAGCCTTGAGGATTGGGTTTTGACACCGAAGAATGCCTTGTATCCCATGGATGTACTTTCCATGTTAAAGGAAGCAAGGAAACACTATACCAGAAAAGCATACCTGTCTGAATGGAAGAGACTTTCCACCTGGTGTCACAGCAAGACCAGCACCCCTTCTCAGGCAGGCATAATTCAGTTTTTGAGTACCTTTCAGGCCTGTTTAAACAAGGACTTTCCTACTCCAGTATTAAGATACAGGGACCTGCTATATCAAGTTGTCTACGCAATGCTCCATCTGTCTTCTTGTACCCCCACATGAAGCTTTTCCTAAAAGGGGTCATTCACTTGAGAACACCCAGAAGGAACTGTATTACTGCTTGAGATCAAAACTGTTAGACAAACTCACTTTGCTCCTGTTTGTACCTGCTGTCATTTCCTCTCTAAAGATTCTCACTTGGAATACCACTTTCCTTATAGCTGTTGCATCAACAAGGAGGGTCTCAGACCTACAAACCTTCATGTGTAGAGAGCCTTTACCTGTCATTCACATGGAAAAGTTAATCCTTAGAGCAAACCCATTTTTTATGCCCAAGGCAATGTCAGAATTTGCCCTAAAGTAGGCTATCCACCTGTCAGTCTTCTCAAAGCCACAGAACAGGGCAGAGCAAGTCCTGCATTCCCTGCATGTGCACAGGCAGATCAGGTGCTGTCTAGATAGGACAAAAAAACTAATAGACCAGAGCAATTATTAGTGGCTTACTCAAAGGGTAAAAAGGGCAGGCCCATCTCCAAATAAACCATTTCAGAATGTTTAGTTAACTGCATCAAGTTCTGTTAATCCAATCATGGAAAAAAATTGTGTGGACTTATTAAAGCCCACTCCACCAGGCGTAGGGCAACTGCCACTGCTTTCCTCAAAGGAGCCCCTACCCAGGCCTTCCTAGAGGCAGCCACATGGAACGCCATGCACACCTTTACAAAACACTGTAATCTAGGCAATGTGTCAGTGCTTGTGCAGGTTTCACTACTGCCATCCTACAGAATCTTGTTACCTATGGTCATACAGCTGACCTGCTGCCCAGCTGCTAGCTTTGGAAGTCCTTCCACGAATCAGTACTGCAACATTTACTACTAAGAACATTTCAGTTTTCCCACTTACCATAATTGTAGCTATGAACCCATTGGCCCAAGGGCCTAAGTAAGCCTAGCCAACAAGGTTCCCTGGCTTATGTCACCCAAGAAAGTTAATTTCTTGTGCCCCTGTTGAGCAGAGCCACAGAAGTGTTCCCCTGGGTGTATTTCCGATTTTCCATCCACTCACCAAGACTTTTCTTGAGTGCTAATGAGAACTTTGCTTGATAAAGATGGGTAGCTTGTTCAGAGTATAGGAAGTCTCTGGGACAGGAATCTATCCCTCCAGCATGTCCTGTTTATTGTGGTGACAAGGTTTAGGTTCCTAGAGCGTGTAGCTTGGAGGGATTGGGATTTCTTTAGGTGTAGCATGTCCAACAGCTCTGGGTTTAACATAGCTTTATATGTTAGGCAGAGATCATCTCTGAGTAGGCGATATGATACGGAGTAAAGCTGGAGTTTTTTGAGATGGTCAGTGTAGGACATCAGTTTGAGGCTAGTAATCTTCTTTGTGAGGTACTTCTGTGGCCTTTCCAGCTGCTGCAGATGTCTTGTGAGGTACATTCCAAAAGGGGCTTTGTACTCTATAATGGGTCTAATGAGTGCCAAGTAGAGGGGAACAATGACCTCTTTTTTTTTTTTTTTTTTCCTGGATGAGAACCCTTTTGTGATGGTGTGCCATATAGAAGGATTTCCTGACTACTTTGGCGATGTGATTATCAAAGGAGAGACTACTGTCCAGCTGTGTCCCAAGGTCTTTTATCACGCATTCAGAGTTAAGTAGACTGCTGTTTATGTGATAGTTCATGGGTACAGAGTTTTTACCAAAGGGGGGGTTACAATGCAATTTTTGGGATTGAGCTTGAGGACATGCCTCTGACACCAGGCATCTCTCAGTGAGGCCCTTCTGTAGGATGTTCACATCATTTGGGGACTCTACTATGGCTCCTAGTTTGCAGTCATCTGCGAACTTAGTTAGCCAAAGGCCTTCTGTGTTGGCCTGTACTTCAGAGAAGTAGATACCAAACAGGAGAGGTCCCAGGACTGAACCCTGTGGTACTCCACTTGTCACTGGTTTGAAGTCAGATTTGGAGTCTGCAACTTTTACAGTGTGGGTTCTCTCAGTGAGCCAGTTGGCAACCCATCTTGTGACGTAGGGATTTATACTGAAATTTAGTGAGTTTAGCTATAAATCCAGAATAGGGATGGTATCAAAAGCCTTGGCGAGGTCAAGATAGGCTGTGTGAACCACCTTACCCTCATCTATGCGTTTGGTGACTGCCTCAAAGAAGTCGATCAGGTTCAGAAGGCATGATGTGCCTTTCATAAACCCGAACTGGGTGGGGTTGAGTTTGGAGGTTACCAATGTCTTTGAGTTCCATGATATGGCCTTGCAGACCAGGCTCGTCAGGCTAATAGGGCGATAGTTTGCAGGATCAGTGGTGGCTCTCCTTTGTGGAGTGGGATAACTGTTGCTGTGCACCATTCATTGGGCATAAAGCCTGACGTGAGACTATGATCGAACATGGTGCTTAGGTGGGGAGCCAGTTCATTCTGAAGTTAGTGTAAAACGCAGCCTGGGATGTTGTCCGGTCCCATGGATGCTGTGTTTTTGGTTTTAGAGTGTGCAGCTTTTACCTGCATAGATGTGATTTCAGGGACTCTGCATTCTTCCTGTATAGATATGGGCCCTTTAGGGGGTGAGAGGGGAGTAAAATTAGCACTGAACCTATCTGCCAGGATGTTGACTGTATCAGTTGGTTCTGTAATTTTTGTGCTGTTGTGCTGTAACTCTGAGCAGATCCTGGGTGCTGCTGTTGAGATTCCTGGCATAGCTATAGAATGCTTTCTGGTTGCCCTTAGAATCAGTGGCGATTTTGTTTTCGTAGCTTGCTTTGGAGGATCTTATAAGATGTTTGAGTAGGTCAGTGTTGCAGTACATACTGCCATCCTCCAACCCCTCTATCTGCTGACTGCTTTTCTCTCCCTTGTTGGGTGCAAGGGATAGAGGAGCTCTCTTCAGATGGTCCTCTTATTTCCATCATAACCTATCTCCTTCCTGTGATTTTTCACCTCACTCAAATTCAAACTGGGGAGGTTGTGCTTTCCTTTGGAAAAAGATTGCTTGATCACTGCTTAGAGCTGAAGATGGTACTGACAGGCACCCTTTTTTATACCCTGACATCCAGTTGTCTCTCTAAAGTATGTAAAGTATGTATGTAAATACTGTAAATATGTAATTACCTAAGCCAAAATTAAAAAAAAACTCTTACTGTGTATACTCTGCATTTCACAGCTTCTTGACTGCTTTGGACATTGTATTTTTATCACTTGCATTATGTAACCTTGATTGTACTGCCTTTGGAGCTTTTCTCCCCGGGCCTCCACTGAAAAATGGGTACTTTGTGGCCCAGTGGACTTCCTCGGTAATCAAACTGAAAATAAATAAATAGATAAAGATATCGTTCAGCTAGGGATGATGCAAAGACTCTGAAACTGGGCTGGTTGCAGGCTGCTGCATGGCAGGAAGACCCAAAAATCAATACTGCAAAACTGATCTACTCTAACATCGTCAATTACGTTAAGTGGGATACAACTGTACTTTACCTCAAAAAATGTTTTCAGACTATTTGTTGGCTTCTCAGGGCTACTTGGAGCTCTTGCTGGGTGAGGACTCAACTTGGTATTCAATTTCCTCAATGTTGTACTCCCTGATTGCTGTTTTCTCTGAGGAATTGCTGATCATACCTGTCAACTGTACTGAATTCCTTGGTATTTACCAGTTTTGAGGGCAAAATAGTGGGGTATGAAGAATTCCTGAGTTGGACCCTTTAATTTCCAAATTTCCCAGGCTTTTTTGTATAAAATGTAGCAATTGATAGTGGAGAAACAAATATTTATTTCTGAAAAATACAGACTTGGAAAAAAATAAGGTAAAACTGTTTGTGCTTATGTTTTTTTAAAGAAAATGTAAATGATTTTTGTGTGATGTGCTGGGTGTTGGAATCAATGAGTGCATTTTTTTTTGATGATATGTAGTCCAATCTCGCCTACATTTTTACTCGCGGGTTCGGAGACTAATATCGGCTCCGACTCGGCCAACTTTTATTTACTAGCTCAAAGTCTCTCATTGGCTGGGCCAAGCAGGTATCCCATGCTGCACTGCTCCATAACCCCAGATCTCGTTTGCCACTCGTGTAGCTAGGATGTGGTCTCACTTGGCTGTGGGCTAAGTACCTTCTTTTTTCAATTTCTCTTGAGAAATTTGATAGTTGTTTAACCACAAAAGCTATTTTAATAGCTGCTATTCTTGTTAATAGTTTGTAGTGTTTTTGTTCGTGTATTTTGTATCCCTAACTGTTCCGGTGGGCTAGGCCCGTTTTACTTAGAGGACCTAGTCCTCCTTTCTCTGTGTAGCGCTCATCTTCCTTTGTGGAAGTGTATTTTGGGATAAATGTGTTCTGCTTAATTTTTAGTAGTGTGTTGTGAGTAAAGAACCGTTTTACTTGGAGGTTCTTTGGTTGTCTTGTGTAGTCTGTTCACTAGTTTCCCGCCTTTACTGTTTTTCCGCTAGATTGTTTTCGTGGTCTACTTGTGTAAGATGTCTAAGGATCAGAAGGAACATAAACCTTCCGGTTTTAAAAATGTTCCAAGTGTAGTTACAAAATGTCCATTACAGATGGGCATTCCGTATGTGTTTACTGCCTAGGAGCTATTCATTTGCAAGAGTCTTGTAGCTTCTGTCACGCCTTCAGTCCGAGGGTGCTCCAGGAGAGGAAAAATAAAGTAATATTGAAGGGACTCCTAAAACCTTCGTTTGAGGAGTCTTTAGACTCTACTTCTAGTTCTCAGTCCAAGTCTAAAGCTTCGAAGGCGAAGAGATCTCCGACTCAGTCTGTCTTCTCTGAGCCACCAGAGAAAATTGCTAAACTTGACTCTACCTCCTCGGCTCCTCTGTTCTCGGGGCCACAGGAGGTATCTGTAGTACTGGAATCGGCATCTGCTCCTATTTTACTGGAACCCATTCAGAGCCGGTCGCCCAGTGTTAGGCATGGTTCTCCCGAGAGGACATCCCAATCTCCCTCCCTGTCCTCCAAATCCTCAAGGCTTTCTGATTTGGATGTCAATAGGGTGGTACAGAGGCTCCTGCAGTCACCGGTGTTGGCAAAATTATTCTCTGCTACGACCCAGTCAGCTCTGGAGCCTGTCCCGATACTTGTGTCGATGGTTCCTCCTCCGAGCACTTCCTTGTCTTCGGAGCTGGAGTGTTACGCTCCGAGTGATGTTCCTGCGGTGGCTCAGATACCCCTCAAGGATTTATCGGTGAAGCACGCACTGGCCAGATAGTCAGTTACATCACCCGGATCGGTCATTCCGTCCCCTTCCACCCCGGCTAGAGCATCTGACGTCCCCCTAGCTGTAGATGGCAGAGCCCAAAGGTCTGGGGATACCCCCATGAGCGGTCCCCAACTTTGAGGGCCCCTCAGAGTCTGTGCCTGAGGAGCCCCCTAGAAAGAAGTCGTGCAAGAGGAAGCACATGGACTCCCAGGACGAGTCTCTCACTTCTAATACCGACCTCGAGGAGTCTGAGGGGTCCCCCAAGTCATCCTCTGATGTCTCTTTCTCCGACATCCTGGAGATATTGAGACAGAGGCGACTGGCCATCCAAAACCCCCTCTGAGGAGGAGTCTGTAGTCCTCAAGGCCTTTGGTGCTCAACCCTCTGCCTCCTGGGTGTCTCCACCTTTTGAACTCTTGGATTTAATTTGTCGAAGGGTGTGGGAGAATCCTGATTCGGTGGAACCTGTACCCCAAAGGTCCAATAAGTTTCTTTCTGCCCCCCCCCAGGGAAAGAGTTTCTGTCCAAAGGGGTTTCTGTAGATGCCATGGTGGTGGCGGCAGCCACACAGCAGGAAGTAGCAGTCTTCTTTCTCCGTCCATCCTCCTAACAAGGAGTCTGGGAGCATGGACCGGTACAGGAAGTGTACCCTCTCGTCAGCGACCTTCACCCTACGGTCAATGAATTACCTCTGTCATTTTACTCTGCTCCAGAGAGATCTCCTCAAGGAGTTAGGAGATACTCTAGCGGGTAACGTACCTGAGGCGATAGCGCACACTGTTAACGCCCAGGTGTCTACCCTCAATTCTGTTAACTCGTCCATGAGGCTCATATCATATGCAGCCGAGGGGGCGAGTAGGGCAGCCAGTTCGGGAGTAGCCCTCAGGAGGCAAGCCTGGATGCGCCTGTGTCATTTCGCGGAGACCTTCAAGTCTTCCTTCACTGATGCTCCTTTTGATGGGTCCTCGCTCTTTGGGACCAAAGTGAAAGACACCCTCACCAGATGTGAGCAAGAGGGAAAGACCCTGTCTGCCGTAGGGGTCCATTTTTCCCTTCCCTCGAGACCTTACCCCAAGGCTCAGAGGGGAGGGACGTTGTGGTTCAAGAAATCGCAGAAGTTTTTCCCGGCCGCACAAGGTGAGTCCCCCTCCAGAGGCAGAGGAGGGGGAGGTTATTCTGGAAGACGCCGCCCTAGAGGCAGAGGAGGCCCCCGCAACTCGGGAGACCGTGATTCCTTTTGCGGTTCTTCCTACCATCATCCCTGATGTGTTGCCCGACTGTGCTTTTCCGGAGCCAGTCAGGGGCCGCATATCGTTGTACCCGGAAGCCTGGGAAAGCATCACCCAGGATCGATGGGTATTACGAATAGTTTCCGGAGGTTACGCCATCCCCTTTTCATCAGACCCCCCTCCAGTCAGGAGAATCCCAGACGTTCCACCCAGTCAAAGGGATCACGCAGCATTAGAGGTTTCAAAGCTGCTAAAGAAGGGAGTCATCCAACCTGTTCCCTCAGACCAAATCAGATTAGGGACTTACTCAAGACTTTCTTTGGTGCCGATAAGAATAGGGGACCTGAGACCCATTCTAGATCTCAGCAGATTAAACCACTACGTTCTGAAGTCCAAGTTCCGAATGGTCACCTTTCAGTCCATTTTCCGTTGCTGGAAAAAGAAGTATGGATGTGCTCCATCGACCTCAAGGATGCTTACTATTGTATCAAAATGGACAGGGCATCCAGGAGTCCCCTACGCTTCCGGCTGGGAGCCGGTCATTTTCAGTTTCGTGCCCTGCCCTTTCGTCTCACCACAGCTCCCAGGGTGTTCACCAAGTGTTTGGCGGTGGTGACAGCTCACCTGAGACGTCAAGGATTCAAAGTGTTTCCGTACCTGGACAACTGGCTCCTCACCGCCCCCACCTCTACTCATCCGAGCCAGGGACGCCACCATTAATCTGTCAACGACTAGGAATAACATTGAACTGGGAAAAATCTGCCTTGCTGCCCTCGCAGCGTGTCACGTTTATAGGCGCAGAGCTAGACACCGTTCAAATGCGGGCCTTCTTGCCCCACGACAGGACCACAGTATTACAAAATCAGGTTCACGTTTTATTACCCCTCAGGAAAGTACAGGCGAGATGGGTTCTTAAGCTTCTGAGCACCATGGCAGCTACCATTATGTTAGTGCCTCTAGCGAGATTACACATGAGGCTTCTTCAATGGCTCCTCTTTGCCCAATGGTCTCTCCAAAAACTCCCCCTTTCCCACCAGATCCTACTCACAGACCAGTGCAAACAGGATCTCCGTTGGTGGCTGTGCTCCACCAATCTGGACGAGGGGAAACCGTTCCTCCGTCACCTGTCGCCACGGTGACCACGTACGCCTCCCAGATGGGGTGGGGGGGGCATTATCTTGGCAGGACGGTCCAAGGCACGTGGCAAGATCACGAGGTACATCTGCACATCAATGTCTTGGAGAGGAGAGCGGTGTTACTGGTGTTGTGGGCACTTCAGAGCTCTCTTCCTCTGGGGAAGATTGCAATACACTCGGGCAACATGTCCATTGTGTGGTATCTAAACCAAGGAGGAACCAGATCTTACCCACTGTGCAGAGAGGCCATGCGAGTGTGGCAGTGGGCAGTGTCTTCCAAACATTTTCTAGTGGCAACGCACTTTCCGGGGAAGGCCAATGTGATAGCAGACAGGCTGAGCAGAGCTATTCTGATGCTTTACGAGTGGTCCCTGAACCGTCTGGTTGTGGAACTGATTTTCAGCAGGTGGGGTCAGCCTTGCTGCGGTCTTTCTGCCAATCCCCTGAATGCCTAATGCAACAACTACTTCACCCTGATTCCCCCCCACAGGGAGAGTCACCCAGGGATGCTCTAGTCCACGATTGGCCCTCCAGTCTGCTCTATGCTTTCCCTCTATTTCCTGTGTTACCAAGAGTGATTTCAGAAAGTCATATCCTTGGGAAGCAAGATGATTCTAATTGCCCCACACTGGCCTCGCCAGGTCTGGTTCTCCTTTCTCCATCCATTCGCTGTGGACAGTCCTTGGATTCTGGACCCAGTACCAGACCTACTGACACATGTCGGGACCGTTCCATCCCTCCCTATGGACCCTCAGGTTGACAGCCTGGCTACTGCACTTCCATCGTTAGTCAGACTTTGTTTTTCACCTGAGGTGGTGCACATTTTATCCTCTTCTCATAAGTCTTCGACTAGGAAGATTTATTCCAGCAAATGGCAGAGATTCTCTATTTGGGCTCATGCCCAAGGTATTGACTTCCTTGGTATTTACCAGTTTTAAGGGCAAAATAGTGGGGTATGAAGAATTCCTGAGTGGCCCCTTTAATTTCCAAATTTCCCAGGCTTTTTTGTTTAAAATGTAGCAATTGATAGTGGAGAAACAAATATTTATTAATGAAAAATACAGACTTGGAAAAAATTAAGGTAAAACTGTTTGTGCTTTATATTTTTTAAAGAAAATGTAAATGATTTTTGTGTGATGTGCTGGATGTTGGAATCAATTAGTGCATTTTTATATGATGTTCCTTCAGTGAGAAAGTGGCTTTTATTTTTGGCAGCTTCTTACAGTGATTGCTTGGGTGTAGTTGTCATTTCCAAGTGACAGGTGGCGACCTTCTGCCTGTGCTGTAGCTAAAATTAATTTTATTAATTCTAAACAAGTGCAAGCTATGCTAATTTCCTGAAGCAGGCAGAATTCCATTGAGTGGGTCTAAATCTGACTGGCATCTTAAATTGACCATATTGGAACATGCAGATCTTGTCAGAGTTTGACTGATAAAGGATTCTTTGATCTTGTCCCATAGCTTACAATTAGTCACATAACCTATCTGAAGACCATCAGTTTAGATGTGTGAGGCACTAAGCGTGCTTACAAATGGTGGCCAGTAGTACCACACTGGTTTCTGTTGTGTGCAAAACATTTTACCTTCTGTGTAAATTTTTGTTTTCAGTTTTGAAAATGTCATGATAAAAATTGTTCAGAAAAAGGGAGTAAAGACTTAATAAAATTGTTATTTTTCCATTCAAGCTGTTTCACAGCATTTTCTGTTACCTCGCTGTGATGATTGCATTGGATCACTCAGATGTCATAATGTTATCGGAATGCACATCAGTTTCAGTATATTTTGTTACTGGTCATCGAAGAGAGTTTGAGAAGGTGATAATGTTTACTTCCAAGTAATTGTCTTTACAGCAGCCTCAAGGGAGCCCTTCTGGTGACAAACCTTGGTCCCTTTCTTTTCGGGACAAAAACAAAAGTAATCCGATAACTGTACTTTCACCTTGCAAACTGTTTTATGCAATGTCATACATAAAGCGTAAATGTACATGAAGGGAAATGTGTAGTTTAAGTAAAGGCTTGTTTTAAATGATACTGCAAGATGTAGAAGTAATGACAGATTACTCGGAACTAATTCATTTTAAGATGTATAAATATTTCAAGTCTTCACTTATTAACAAGAACACTAATCAAAATCAAGTTGCCTGGGTCATAGCCAGGACTCCATCCCTCTGCTCTACAAAGCTAGGCTAAGTAATTATTTAAATCAGACCCAGTCACCCCATGTATGCCAATTATCCATTCTTGACTGTCTTTTAAGGTTGAACTACTGTTTCTCTTTTCAATGAACTGAGAATGTCTGCTGAGCAGGACTTCAGGTAGTTTCCATCGTGTTTTTTTTTAATGAATACAGTGTCTCATAGGTGTTTTTGTACTTTAGATTCATGCAACTTTTTAAATTTTCTAGTAATATCAGTGAATTATTTGATGCACTTTAGGAGTGTTGAGATGTCAGGATTTATTTATAGTTTGGTTATATCTTATCTTAGTTTTGAAACCGTTCCATTTTGCCATCTTGGCCTTTCTCCAGTTAGTGAGTTGCCAACCCAGTGATAAAGAAAGGCATACCACAATACAGAAGCCTTAACTCTGGAGGTTTCCACATCCCACTAAGCCTATCAAATTCAGACACTGCTCTATTGCTGATGTTCTTGCCTTGTGGCAGCCATATCTGAGAGAGGTCTCATGGGTAAAGCTGCATGCTAATTTGGCAATCTGTGTGACAGCTAATGCTAACTAGCCATGTGCTCTGTATCCAACAAATGTCTGTGGCTACTAATTTGCAATTGGCTACCATAGAAAGCAGTCCCCATCCACTCTCTAGTATGAGAATACTTGTGCATGAGAGTTCTGCAAATGTGTGTGGGGAGGGGCAGATTAATGTGTGTATATATGTGGATGTGTATCTGTGTGCCTCTAGGGGCATGACCGAGTCTGTGTGAATGCATGAGTGTATGCATTTATGCAATTGATGGATTTTGGTCACGGCAGTAAGATTCATGTCTCTTTAAAGTTGACCAATAAGGGGTGTAGCAGTATACTTGTGTTATTTGCTAGGTTTGTCATATAGTCATCAATGCAAAAGATAGACATTTTTTAGAAGTGGAAGATAAACAGTTTAGGAGTTGTTTCATCAGTCGTGATTTAAAATTAACTTTTTTTTTCTCAGCAGTGTTGGTCTGGGGAAGGAACTTGGAAACCTTTGTCTAACCCTGTTCCACTTGCAGTAGCACTTATCATGCAAATGAACTGTAACATGTTAAATATAATCAACTTCAGGTTAGAAAATACTAAACAATATAGGAGAGGTCATATTTTGTTAATATTTTGTCTGTTCAATTTGTCTTTAAATGTTGGTATCCCACAATTCCACTGGGGTGGGCAGGTTACATAATTATGTGTGCAAATTGTGTTAATCAGCATATGGATTTTTGGCCCGTTGTATCTACTTTTCATGGGCCTTTGTCCAGATTTCCAGGTTGAGAGGTGGTATGTTGCTGACTGTCCATTTTTTTTCTGTGCCTTTGCAGTGATTCCTCTGTTTTTGGGGATTTTCCCTTCTCCATGTTTGTGTGGCTTTGGAGTTGCAATTTGTAAGTTCAGGTCACTGGAAAGGGGGCTTGCCTCTCTGTAAGAAAGCCTATAAACTATTTAATGTTTGGTTGTTCACAACCATTTGAATTGGTTTCTCATTAAGTAGTAACTGGAATGCGTACGTTTCACTTCCACTCTTGTTGCTTTTGCAAGGGCAAAGACCCAGGGAGGCAAGAGATTCTTACAGGCTTCTTACTGCCTGGATGGCCCACATCATTGTTGGCTTTGGTACCTTGAAATAGGTATGTACATTTAGAAAGACTTACCAGTTGGTCGTCATTACCCTGAGGTGGGAAGCTTTCACAAGTGCCAGACAGACACTGTCCTCCTTTAATTACCAGCAGTATTATCCTTCACCATGAATTTTAAGATCAGTCAAAATTCAGTTATGTAGAGAAATAGTGGTTTCTATTTTAGTGTATAGTGGTTTTGGGGGTGGGGAAATGGGCTTCCTCTGTGGGAAAGTTTGTAATAAGCACCAAAGCATCAGTTTTCCCCAGAATATCATTTTATTGTCTAGAACAAATTAGGTGGTTGAATTTTAAGTGTTGTATTAATAGGTACTTGTGATTTTGTGGAACTGTGACAAACGCACGATTCTCTTGAGTGAATCTATTCTGGTTATCCTCTGACTTTTTGTACAGGACCAATGGCAAATGCTGCAGCCCCAACTAGTGCACCTCAGAAACTAATTCCTCCTCAGACTACTGGGCGCCCTTCTCCAGCACCTCCAGTGGTACCTCCAGCTGCCTCTCCCGTGATGCCACCCCAGACCCAGTCGCCTGGTCAGCCAGCACAGCCTGCTCCCATGGTACAGCTTCATCAGAAGCAAAACCGAATCACCCCAGTTCAGAAACCTAGAGGCCTTGATCCTGTTGAAATTTTACAGGAACGCGAGTACAGGTAAGCTCTAAAATGACCAGACCTTTTTATATTTAGGTCTATTTGAATGTGGCCAGTGTAAAAGCTAAATATCTCTCCTTTCTAGTTACTATTTTTTATTTGCTGTGTAGATGATTTTCTTCTATTGAAGACTGATATGTGGTTCATATTTACTTTGGTTGTGGATACTGTATTGACAAGATACCAAAGGAATTTTGATACGTTTGAATTGGTAATTTAATAGCTTGTATTAATCAGCCTTAGCTTTTATTAATCATCCTTAAGTTTTAATGGAAATGTTATTTTCCCCCAATTTCTTCCTAAATCCCGCTTGTTTGTACCACTTGCCCACCTGAACAAAAATAGCACACACCCCCCTCTCCTTAATGGTGTCTTCTCTCCAGTGAAGATTAACCTTTATGGCAGTTTACTTTTTGTCCTGGCATGCGGGTGGCAAGAATTAAATGTCCCATGTGAAAACATTTATGGTGGTGATCCATTTTTTTCTGATTAAGACCATAATCCCTCCAGTGGTTACTGATAAATGCTCATTTTACTCAAGGGTGTCCCCCCTCGGGTACCTGTATACTTCCACACATTCACTCTGAAGGCTACTGAGTGAATTCAGGTTTGCAGAAATGAGCACATGTTCCCTGCACATACACTGCTTGCTGTGCACCTTTTCTTTTGATAGCTGCTGGTGGTGTGACAGGCCAGATCGCCTCACTTCCCTTTGGATGAGAAATCCAGTGTTTGTTCACTTCGTCATTGCCAGTTGCTGTTGCTCTTGGGTTGCAAGGCTTTATTCCCTGCATCTTGGAGTCTGTTTCTAAAGTTTCTTCTTTGACAGTGTGTATAGTTAACAGAATTACAAAAAAAAATGGAACAAATCCTTGCTGTTAAAAACAGAAGCAGATTAATGTGTTGCTATGTTTGGGGTTCAGGAATCCAGTTGTAGAACTTTTGTAAATGGCACTTTAGAAGCATAATTATGGGTGTGATGAAGTGTGTTAAGAAAAATGGCCATTTATTTGTGTGGGTCTGTAGAATTGAACTTTAACTGGTTAGTAATGGCACAGTGTGTACCATTTTTGGATATATTGGAGAACTGGCTTATGTTGAAGGCTTATAAATAGAGGATAAGAGATGGTTTAAGACGACTTGAGATTTTTCCCTCTCATGGATTTTTGGTCGCATTTATTAGATGGTTGCAGAATAAGGTTCTGTAAATGGGTTTAGAATGAGATGGGTTAACTAGTGTAGGAGTCAGACTGGGAGCCAACAGTACTTTTTAGCCAATCTTATCAGCATCATCTTTGATGGGGCAATATCTTCATTGCTGGTGGACTCTGAAATGTATATGCTTGAAATACTTGGGATTCCTTATTTAAGAGATGTTTACCCTGCAGCTCTAAACATTTTGAGCAAGCGAGGAAAGGTTGCACTGTTGTTTTGGAAGACTGGGCAATTTTATCTTATTTTACTTGTATTTGTTAACTGGAGTAGAGCACTGATCTCCATGGACCATTTTCAGACTCTGCCTGAGAATATTCTCTGGTTAAGTGACTTTCTCAAGATGATACAGGTAGGCAGTGACATTTTGTAGTTTCTTACAGCATGCAGTCTAAATCCTTCATGCTCTTGTTTGCATCATGCAGTTTCACATATGAGAGGATTTCCCTTTTTTAGGAAAGCAGCTCTTCACGGATTGGCTACCAGGTTTCTCCCATGACCTGGCTTTCTTGATTTTTGTTAATCACCAGGTTACACACATTGGGGTACAGGTGCTTATCTGGGTTAAGCTGGGAGCATTGGTTTGGTTAAGCTGACTTGCAGAATTGATAACAGGCTGTAGCTTGCCTCCTTAACTTACTCAGCTATATGGCCTGGAATTAAACTAAGCTTTGTATAGTAAAGGCTTTTAGCCAATATTTGTTTGTTTACAAGACAGATGATTTGCTTCAGTGCCCTTTTTTAGCTGCAGTCTGAACCAGTGGTTCAAACTACAATAATGTGCCAAAGATACAGCTGAGATCAAGCACTGAGCCATCTTTTTACAATCAAGTAGTCTTGGTTGAAGTATCTTATATCAAGAGTCGCAGTTAATAATGAATGACTGCTGTGATAAGAGGTCAAATTCTGACAGCCTGGCAGGACTTAAGCTTGAGGCATTAGGACTGCTTAACAGTTAAAACTTTTTAGGCCTCCTTCACATCATCCCCTTTTCTGTATCACAGCACATCATTACTGCCCTGCAGTCATTTTCCATGGTGTAAATCTTTGATAGAAATTTTGCCGGGCTGCTTTTATGGTTTGTTGCCTCATTGATGGCATGACTTTTTTTAATTGTTACCTTTCCTCCATTTTTCTTTTAAGTGGCTCTTATTTAATTCAAACAAAATATCTGTCCACACATACACACTTTTTCCTTGCATTGACGTGCGTCATGTAGGCCATTCTTGGCATTTTCTGTCTTGAACAGGAGTTGTCAGAACAATTGAACAGAAGTATAATTTCTATTATCAGTTATGTATTCACACGTGGGTAAAAATAAGTTGGCTGAACACTTTTGTCCCCTTCCCAAACCTATTGCTCTAGGTTTAAATCAAGCTAAGAAGTAAAACAGCTAGCATGCACCAGGTTAAGTTCCAAAAAACAGAATTTATTGCAATATTGTAAATAAAAACTTTAAGCAGTAGTACTTTTTTGGTAGGTCACATACCATTTTGCAAGTCCCCTACAAAATTCCTTTTCATCCAAGTCCTTTAACAGAATCTTTTCAAGGATCTTTGGTTTTTAATGACCTGTGGGGAAAAGGATTTACACTCTGGGAAAATCAAAACTAAATGCAATTATTTGCAAATACACAGTATCCTCCTTGTGAAATGTCCATTTGATGACAGGACAGAAATTTTCCAGGAGTCTGCCTGCAAGTTTGAGGTTGTGCATAATTTCACTTTATAATGTGGTAGTTGGTCACCCATGACTGATGCTGGACTGAATGGAGATTGTCTTGAGATCATTTAAGAGGTATGGGTTTTCTGGTTTGTAGAGGGGGACTTCTAGTTTGCAGAGGTATGGTCTGAGATTTTGCTAATGGTGAATTGTATGTGGACGAGCTCACGTGCAGCATACTGCTTGATCAGCCTTGAGGTGTGATTGTTTTTGATGCAAGTTGAGGCACCTCTACCTTTTGTCCCTTCCTGTGCAGTAATTTGTCTAAATGTCTGGAAGACATTATAGCCCTGCACTGCTGGGTTGTTTTCCACAGACTTAAAACCATGACTCTAACTACACAGTCATCTGCATTCTTCAGGGTTAGGAAAGCTTGCAGTGAGTTTTTTGTTTAAATATTCCTAGCATTGAGCAGCATCATGTTTAGATTATTCTTGGTTGGTTTAGCTATGTTGGATAGTTTAGCAAGTTAGTAGTACCTAAAAAGTCCCTATGGGGGTGGATAAAGTTTTAGCCAATGCTTGAAAGTCTAGCGGGGACAGATGCTGACCATCTCTGGCAGAGCATCATGGCCTGTCAACCATATCCTCCCAGGCTGACAAATATTGTACCTGATTGGAATGACACCAGAAACTAAGCAAGTTATTAAATCAGTTATTTTTTTGTTTATATTTTGGCATCATCCTTGGAGAATACTGATCAGTGCTAGACTCATACTGGCCTGAGACATGTGGTCCGAGAATTCCATGTCTCCCTTCATATAGTCCTTGGAAATGTGTCTCAAGTCATTTACTCCCATATGGACTATGAGTTGCATTGCTAGTTGTGGTTCAGTGATCTGAGCGCATGTATAATCTTGACTGATTCTCCCCCCGATAAGCAAATAACTGTAAGACTGTCCTTGCTCAGCCTGATGAGTGGGGCATTTGTGTGCCTCACAATAGCATTTGATTAAAATTTTGGATTGTGTGGTGGTCTCCTTTATGGGCTTAGATGTAGAGACACTGTGAGTTGATGGTGAAAGTGTTGTGGTAGGTATTTCTTTGGCAGTGTTTGAGAATGTTGAAGGTACTTTAATTACTGCATGTGGGAGGCCTTTGGGGTTTTGGTTTGAGTAGATTACAGTTGTCACATGTGGGTCTGGTTGTCCTAGTGTGTATATGCATCTATGTTTCTGACGCTGTTTAGTATTTGTAGTGGCAAGTATGTAAGAACCTTACTTCATCTTTCATATATTGGATCACATTTTTTGAGAATTAGGTGGTGGTCAGAAAACAAGCCTATTTCTACATTGTCTCAGGATGCCCATTTCTGTCAAGCTGGTTACAGAGAGTGTATGAGAGTGCATAGCCATGGTTTTAGGTGCAAATGTAGTGGATTACAAGGAGTGTGGTACCAAGGGAATTTATGCTTTGTGTAACCACTGTGAGGGAGAGCAGATTGCTAGGGTGCTAGTTGGATTTGAAGTAGTGTTGATCTAATCTCGTGAAACAGAGTGCCCCTCTTAAACCAAACCTGGTGCTCGTTGAGCAACTGCATGGTGAAAGGCTTAAGGGTATTTTTTTTTTTTCCTTTCTATAAGGAAATTGAAATTCTAAGCACTTGCATCTATACAGGGCACAGAAACCAAGCAAAATAGTCCACTAGCTAGTCGCAACAAGTGCACTGTAAGGTTTCCTCAGTGATTCTTGTCACAGAAGAGACCAGGCTGCACTGCACTCACTAGAGAGCAAACCTAACTTTTTTAACTTTGAACCACTAAAATGAAGCCCAAAGTGCATTAAATGAAGTTGAACAGTAAATCTAACGGCCAACAATTGGAAATGGGCAAAAATGCAGAAATTCAACAGTTAAGTGGCCAAAAAAAAGCACCTGAAAATAGAGGAGCACAAAAACAGTAAGCGGATTAAGATTTCTTTGACTGCAGTGCATAAACCTTTATCGCCAAATGTTTGTAACATTAGGTGTGTGAATGTCTTTATAAAATGCACGTGTGATTGTATATGCACACACACTGTAGCAAGTGTCGGTCACTTAAACTAATGAGACTGTTTCACGTGCAATTTAATTACTTTATAAATTGTAAAAGTATCAGTAGAAAAAAAACGCACATTTTTTGCTTGCATTCCAGCTGTGGGGATATCAGTCCAGTTTTAGTCCGTTGATGAAATGCTTAAATTTTTTACAGATAACCTAACAGCTGACTTCTAAGTAGGGTGCCAAAGCTTTACCTTCTGTAGGTCGTACTTTCGACGTATGACCTTAACTTGTATGCGTTTGTTTATAAAGACAGACATACGAGTGTGGATCTTTAGACTATCTCACCACCAGCCCTAATGCAGGTCATGCATCCGTCAGATTGTTCGTTTGGACGTTGGTACCTTTGGTTCATATGCTTATCCAAATAAGTGCTTTGTTGGGACCCTTTCTTTTTATCTTATGATATTTTGTTAAAGTTGTAGATGTCAGCTGAGGGGGGGGGGGCATGTGCCAGAGTGGTAGGTAGCTTGCATACAGTGTCCTTTTTGTGTAGGCCCAGGACACTATCATATCTTGCTCTGTCTTGAAATTATTTGTCTCAAAAACTCTTGGGTCTAAGTTTTGTACTGTAGGGACCTGCTGCGTCTCATCCAGCTGGACATTATGCCTTAAAAGAAAAAAAATTAAACATGTTGCCGCCCCCTTGGCAGCTAGAGAGAGAACGGATGGATTTGCTTATTCAAAACCATTATGTCCTTGAAACCTCCCTTCTTTGGGTCTCTGCAACCACAAGCTACGTCTGTAAACCCTACACTGGTTTCCTGTTCTGAGGATTAGCATTGGCTGACTTGCCCTGGAGAATGCAGCTGAGAAGAATAATCACCTCCTCCTCCAAAGGGGACTCCTTTTTACCTAATCCCTTATTGAGGAAGCTTATTTTGGGGGAGACTGTGTAGAACATAAAACTCTTTGGTAATCCCATGTAGATCTGTGATGCTCAGAAGAGGTATTGCACCCTCTTGGAGATAGTTACCCTGTCCCTTCCCAATCCAACCTGACCTTGAGGCTTTCCAGGATGTCTTTCGGTTCACCTGACCTTGAGGCTTTCCAGGATGTCTTTCGGTTCACCTTTTCTGCACCTGATTGTCAACTACCATCTCCTAAAGACCAGACTGATATATATCTTTGTAAGAACCCAATGGCAGACCACTGTGCAGTTTCTCTGTCTCTTCGGGTAAGCCCTCTAAACCTATGCCACCCTTGTTTTTAGCACTATTAATTGCCAGAATTGAAAGCTTAAGTATTTGATCTGTTCTTGGCTCCTTGAAGAAAGTTATCTTGTAACCTCCTACAGCTGATTCTAAGCATCAGATGTAGATTTTACATTTGCAAGCCATTCAGATTGTCAGACACAACAAAGTGCAGTTACAATGCTGGGGATGTTTGTTCTAGGGCAGCTGCTGCTGGATCTGCTATCTGCCGACATGCATGGCTTCGCAGTCGGCCTATACCTGAGGATTTCAAATCAAAAATTCTAGGTTCACCTTTGGACAAAGATGTACTGTTTGGCCCAGAGGCGGCCAGTCTGTTCAAACCTCTCAGACCAAGGTAAGACCATCAAACACTACAGACACACTCCTAATTTCATAGATACTATAGGAACTAAGTCTACCCCCTTCATTACAAGGGGTCCTAGGACAGTTCACAAACAAAGGAAACTCCATAGGTAAAGATGCTGTTTTAAATCCGAAAGGGAACCTACAGCTGGGGGGTCATTCTTCGGTGGCACAATCCCTTAACTACCCCCGTAGCATCCCTCCCTGTCCTCAGCCCGATTTACCCCTTGTTAGGAAAGGTGGGCACTTTTCCTGGCCAGGTGGGAGGCTATTACCACAGACAAGTGTGTTTTTTTTTTTCTCCATTACTGGGTAAAGTTATGATGTTCTTCATTCCACATTGCTGCAGTCCTAACTATTGGGGTAGTCCGCTGTCCAGTCGGCCCGAATACCAGAGTATATGGCTGACGTCGGTCAGGGCGCATTAGACTGGCGTCAGTACGTCAGGGTACTAATGCGCATGACCGACGTCATATCCTCAGTCTTTTTTGCCGCATGGTCCGATGCAGAAGCAGTTTTGCGAGTGCAGGTTGGCGTTCTGAAATTTTCTGAAGTCGGAGTTTCAGACCGAATCAGAGTTGGCTAAGTACCCCGTTGGGGAACATTTTGTTTTTTTCTTGCCTCAGTATTTAACCGGATGTCAGAAAAAGTGAATAACTGTATTTCTTGTGGGAAACAGATACCTCATAGGGATTACCATACCTTGTGTATACCTTGTTTAGGGCCTGAGCACGGCGTTGTTGGATGCCGCTCTTGTGCTAGGTTTAACAAACGCACTATTAAGAGAAGGTTAGACTGTGCCAGGTTAGTGTTTGGGAAGCGTTGCAATTATAAAATGCCGTCGGATGCTCCGGCGCCGCTTCGTCAAGAAGCGCAAGGACAAAACAGCGAAGCCTAGGGTTGATGAACCGGCAGTCCCGGACGCCGGTTCTTTAGAAGGCTCAGTGGAGCCAGAGGTTTTGCCAGGAGTTTCTTTGGAGTCTCAGGCAGAGACTTTACTGTTACAGGATGTGCCTTCTCAGGAGGTAGGCCAGGCTGAGGGGCTTCTCAGGTAACTGTTCTTCCCTCTCTTCCCAAGGTAGTTAGAGCCTCTCCTTCTGTTTCCAAAACTTCTTTGAGAGGTAGGCCATGTTTAGCTTCAGTGGGGGTTTCTCCTAGCACTTCAGGTTCTGTGCCTAAGAGACATATGCTTAAAATGGCAGAAGATTTGATTACTATGATTAGAGGTTCTATGCCCCCTCCTGATAAGAGGCCTAGGGTGGAACCTGAGTTTGATAGTTTTGAACAGTGTTCAGAGGCTTCTGAGTCTTCTGCGGAAGATTTGCAGGAGTATCCTCCTTATTCTGATTCTGATGTGGATGATTCCACTCCTACAGCTTCTCCTCCTGAGGATTTCTCATTTTCAGAGACTCTGCATTCCATGAGGGAGCACTTTAAATGGGAAGGCCAGGATTACTCTGATTCCAGGAAAAGGCTTAGGGAATTCTTGTTTTACCCCAGCATAGGCCCTTAGCTATACCTCCTGTGTTGAATGTGGTGGAAGATGTTTTGCAGAGGCTTCCCTGAACCCTGATTCTTTGCCTCCTGCTCCTGTTAAACCTGATAGGTACTATAGGGTGCCTGAAGCTCATAAGTATCTTTTAAGAGTCCTAGGGCAGACCGAAACTGTTTCTCAGGGACCTAAAGGTGTTAAGGCCTCTGTGGTTAAAACCCTGTTCCCACTGATAAAGAGGCAAGGGCTTTGGATAGATGGGGAAAGAAAGTGTATACTTCTTCCACTTTAGCCATGAGGGCGTTGAATTGTCAGTTTCACATGCTAAAATATCAAAATTATCTCCTTTCACAACTGAAATCTAAGGTGGATGCTTTGGCGGAAGGTATTGAGTGTAAAGAGTTGCTGGATTTAGTTCATGTGTCTGAACAAGTGGGTAAGCATTCTTTGCAATGTGGTTTTGATGCTGTACAGGCCTCCTCGAGGGTGGCTGCCACTAGTTCTGTTCTTCAGGCATGCCTGGTTGAGGGATCAGAATTTAACAGAGCATGTTAAGACAAGAATTTTGGATGCTCCTTTACAGTCTGATGTGTTTGGTTGGCGTGTGGAAGCAGTTTTAAAGAAAATGGAGGACAATGCTAAGTCTATGCAAACTGTTAAAGATTTTTGCAGGTGCAGCCACCAAGTTTAGTAGAAATTGGCCTACTAAGGGATGGGCATATCCTGCTTATGATTCCCAGTCTAGGGGTAGGTCTAGGCGTGGTAGGGGCAGAGCTCAAGGTTCTTTTAGGCCTAGAACAGGAGTTCACCTGCTCAGACTTCTGGTGAGGGCAGGGGTCAGTCCTTTCGTAAACAGACCCAATGACCTGCCTTTTCAGCTGCCAGTAGATTCTCGTCTGGCAGCTCCTTTGGGTGGAAGACTGTCTCTTTTCAAAGAAAATTGGGATTTAATTACTCAAGACAGATGGGTGTTGGATATCATTCACCACGGTTACAGGTTTTGTTTCCATACATTGCCCCTTTCAAAGGCATGCGCGGCCTTCCTCCTCCACAAAGAAAGAGGCTCACAAGCAAATTTCTCTGTTACTCCAAATAGGGGCCATTCAGCCAGTCCCTGTATCAGAAAGGGGCCTAGGATTTTATTCTCGCCTGTTCCTAGTACCAAAGAAGGGGAACACGTGGAGACCAATTTTGGATTTATCTATCCTCAACACTTATCTGGACATTCCCAAGTTCAAGATGTTGGCGTTACAACAGCTTTTACCTCTGCTGGGCAAAGATCACTGGATGGTAACTTTAGATCTCAAGGAAGCTTACCTTCATGTGCCTATAAGACTAAGTTGCAGGAAGTATCTGCGTTTGAGCTGGAAATTCTCATTATCAGTTCTCTGCATTGCCCTTTGGCTTATCTACTGCCCAGAGTATTCACAAAGGTTCTGGCTCCAGTGATAGCTTACTTCAGGCTAAAAGGAATTCAAATCTATCCTTACTTGGGCGACAGCCTGATTCTGGCTCAAGAAAAGGAAGACTTTCTACAGCATCTGGAATATGTTATAGCAGTGCTAAGATGCCTAGGGTATTCTGTGAACGAAATAAAGTCCAGTCTAGTACCCTCTCAAGACATGTGCTTTCTGGGTGTGAGACTGAATACAGCAGCCCAGATGGCCTTTTAACCCCGGACAAACAAAACAGTCTATCCCTTTACTTCCATCAACTATCTCATCAGTCCGTGCTGACTGCAAGGACAGTCCTTCAAGCATTAGGGTTCATGGCATCTTGTATTCTGGTGCTTCCCAATGCCAAACTGCATATGAGGAAGCTGCAATGGTATCTCAAAATGTATGGACACAGCACTGCCAGGATTTGGACACTGTCATTCAAATAATACCTTGCCTTCAAAAGAATTTTGTGGTGGGCTCAGGAATGTCACCTAAACAAGGGACTCTCTGTGACCCGGCCAGAGGCGAGTCAGATTTTAACGACAGATGCCTCGGACATTGCTTGGGGAGCTCATCTAAATGGAAAGTGGATACAAGACAAGTGGCCTGCCAGACTACAGCATCTACATATCAACATGAAGGAGATGTTAGCAGTCCAGTTTGCATTAATGGCTTTCAAGGAGTTACTTCTTCCAGGGCAGGTGTTGATTCTAACAGACAACACAACTGTCATGTGGTACATCAACAAACAAGGGGAACACATTCTTATCCTCTATGCAGGCAAGCAATGATTTTATGGGAGACTGCGCTCAGCTTGCAACTAACTCTTCAGGCAAGGTTTCTGCGGAGCACAGAACTCCTTAGCAGATGTGTTAAGCAGACAAATCATGGATCCCCACAGTGGAAACTGGATCTTCATGTATTTCAGAAATTGACAGTGTCATGGGGAACTCCAGACATAGATCTGTTCGCTTCTCCACTAAACCACCAGCTGCCAAAGTTTTGCACAAAGGGGTTTCATCACACAGCTTGGAAAGTGGATGCTCTTTCTTTCAGTTGGAAAAATCTTCATGTGTATGCCTTTTCACCTCTGCCTCTTCTTCCAAAGGTGCTCTTAAAGGTCAGACAAGACAAGCCAAGGATGATTTTAATAGCTCCAGATTGGCCTCGGCAACACTGGTACCCACTACTAAGGAGTCTGGTAAGGAAGCCTCCATGGCCTTTACCTTTGATTCCACATCTGTTATCTCAGAAGGACGGTCATCTGCTCAATGTCAAGCTTCACTCTCTTCATCTAACAGCCTGGCATATTCTGTGTTGAAACACAGCAGGTCTCAACTTCCTCAACAAGTTTTAAATGTGATTATGGAAGCTAGAAGACCTAGTACAAGGAAAGTGTACGCAGAAAAATGGAAGAGATTTTTATTTTGGAGTACAGCAAAGAATTTGGAGATTTCTGAGCCTAATTTGAGTGTGGCTCTTCAATATCTTACTGAGTTATTGGACAAAGGTTTGTCCTTCTCTTCCATTAAGATTCATGCTGCAGCAATTTCAGCTCACTATGATTGTGACCCACCATTGTTTTCGCATCCTTTGTTCAAGCAGTTTCTTAGAGGGGCAAAGAATATAAGACCCCCGTAGAGCTCCTACTCCTGCTTGGGATCTCAATTTTGTGTTGGAAAACTTACTCTACAACCTTTTGAGCCTGCGGCTACTGCTGAATTGAAATACTTGTCATGGAAGACTGCTTTTCTGTTGGCTATTACTTCTGCAAGAAGGGTGTCTGAGTTGCAGGCCCTTATGGCAGTAGAGCCCTTTTGATTTTCCATAAGGATAGGGTATCATTACGTACTAATCCTTCCTTTATGCCTAAGGTGGTTTCTAGTGTGGCTTTAAACCAAACTATTCATTTACCTACTTTTTATGCAGACCCCAAAATAAAGGGGAAAAGATTTTGCACACTTTAGATGTACACAGGCAATTGCGTTATTATTTAAGCAGGACTAAGGATTTTAGGCAGTCTCAGCAGTTGTTTGTTTCTTTTGCTTTGAGTTCAGGGCAAGCCTGTGTCAAAACAAACTATTTCTAGGTGGATTGGGTTTTGCATTGCATTTGTTATTCCCATCATGGCAAGGAGATTCCAGCTGGGATTAGACCTCATTCCACTAGGGCCACTGCCACTTCAACTGCATTTCTAAGGGCGGTGGCAACTAAGGATATTTTGGAGGCAGCTACTTGGAGTTCAGTGCATACTTTCTCTAAGCATTATCACCTTCCTCTCTACTCTAAGTCTAGGGCTGGTTTTGCCACAGCTATTTTGCAAGGCATGTTGTCAGCTGCTGCTTCTTTATGATTTGCCAGCCTCCCTTACCTCTGCTTTGGGATTCTACCCAATAGTTAGGACTGCAGCAATGTGGAATGAAGAACATAGTACAGTTTTGTACCTACCATAAATGTAGATGTTCGAGGATCCACATTGCTGCAGTCCAATTTACCCTCCCTCCTTCCCCTCTGTGTTTAGGGGTGGTTGTGTAGGTGAGGTTATATGCTGATATTTTTGTATGTATTTTTGTATATATTGTACATATTTTTGGTGCAGGTATATTGGGCCTTGTCTTTTTAGGGTCTTCTGACATCTGGGGCAAGAAAAGACTGAGGATATGACGTCGGTCATGCGCATTAGTACCCTGACGTACTGACGTCAGTCTAATGCGCCCTGACCGACGTCAGCCATATACTCTGGTATTCGGGCCGACTGGACAGCGGACTACCCCAATAGTTAGGACTGCAGCAATGTGGATCCTCGAACATCTACATTTATGGTAGGTACAAAACTGTACTTTATGTCTAGGGAGAACATTTCGCCTTCTGAGAGGCATGGCATTACAGGTTCATAGATTAGTACTAAGTTAACTGCCCTTGCGAGCCATTTTAAGCCTAGCCAATTATCCCTTTTGAAACTCAAACTCTGCACCTTGTGTTTGTAAGGCAAACACCTTAACCATTAGGCCACCCACCCTCTATTACCTCCTCAAAACCAAGCATCTCTTCTGAATCTCCTTGTGACCTCTTGAATCTGGGTACCATAGAGCAAGTCCTAAAGGAATTAATGGGAAAGGGATTTTATTTCAGGATTTTTCTAGTCCCAAGAAAAGGGTAGTAGAGACCCATCTCTAGACCGGTCTACTCTGAACACTTAACTTGAAGGTGCCATCTTTCAGAATGCTCACTCTCCAGACTCCTACCTTTCTTCCTCCCTCAGGCTTTTAGTGGCATCAGATCTGAAGGGACGCCAACCTGAATATTCCCATTCGCCCCTCTTGCAGGAGATTCCTCAGGTATTTCCTGATAAAGGTAGTTTCCCCAGATGTTCTTAGTCAACATTTTCGATTCACTTTCCATCTTCTGACAGGTCTGTGCTTTACTGGAAACTACAGAAAATCACACATGGTTCCTACTCTGGGCCCTAGTTTTTCTGGGATGCAGACTGGACAGAAAAACTGCTTGATGTTCTTCACAAGGAAAAGGTTCTCTTTGTCCAGTTACTTCCAAGGCCTCTCCTCTGCAGCCCATTGCTCTACAAGTGAGATGCTATGGGCTTTGGGATTCATGGCAGCCACCATTCCTATGCTCCCCCTGGCCAGACTCTATACGAGGAAAATCCACTGGTACCCGCAATTTGTGTGGTCCCAGCACTGCTGCCCTTGGGCTCCCTGGTTCCTTTCTTTCCTTGTTTCAAGGAGGAGCTTATCTGGTTGAATGGACAGGTCATCTCAATCCACGATTGGCTTTCACACCACAACGGTTACTTCAACAGGTTTACACTGACAGGATCACACTGAGTGCAGGTGAGATGGCAACCCTAAAACTGTCTTTCGGCTTTTCCCAGTTAGGGGTCGCCACAGCGGAACTCTGGTCCGCTAATGATTGGCAGTAGATTTTTACGTGCTGGCTTGCCGGGCCTAACGCACAACCTTTAACGAAGGAACGCCCATTCACGGATGTCGACACACAGAAGACACTCTGAGAATCGAACGTGCAACGTCCAACTGTGAGGCGACAACGCTACCGCAGCACCACCACCACAGTGCGATTGCTTCCCTGTTTATGTACCATGACTTTGGGGTTGTCTGTGTACACTTGGAGAGGTTCTGGTTTCCAAAGGTGGTGTGAGTCTGAAGACCTTGCAGAAGCACCCTCATTTATTTCAGGCTGATGTATTTTCAGGAGTTCAGGAGTGAGATGGCAACCCTAACTCCTGAAAATACATCAGCCTGAAATAAATGAGGGTGCTTCTGCAAGCTCTTCAGACTTCCACCACCTTTGGAAACCAGAACCTCTCCAAGTGTACACAGACAACCCCAAAGTCATGGTACATAAACAGGGAGGCACCAGGTTTTACTAACTATGCATGTTACTTCGAGAGACATAAAGTTTGGCAACACAAATGGACTTCATGCTCACAGCTGCATAGTTACTTCTCAAGACGGTGTGTTAGTCTGGTCAAGTCACTTCCTGGAGGTCCCCCACAAGTGGACCTTGAACAGAGGGGTCTTCCACAACATCACACTTTAGTGTGGCACTCATCAGATAGTCCTCTTTGCTTCACCAGGCAGCAGTCAGTTCCCTGTACTGTTTCACCTGGCAGAGGGAAATTGCAGGAGAATTCCTATACAGCTGGACTATGACTCAACAAGATGGATTGCTGTTCCTCTCAAATCTTTCCATCTCTCAGCCTAACCTGTGTATAAGATTTTAATCCCTCTGACTCCTCTTCTCTGAAGAGGTTGTGCAAGTTCTGTAAGAAGCTAGATGTACTACAAGACTATCTTAACAGCTGAGTAAAAAAATGTTTTCCTTCTGGTACTGCAAACGGGATCCACTCATATCACAGACGCCTGTGGAACTCTAATACTTGCATGAACTTCGATCAGGCTTAACCTACTGTTCTGTAAAAGCTCATTTGTCTGCTGTTAATGCTGATCTCGCTGTTAGTCCTCCATTTTTGGCTAGGTCAGAGGTCAAGCTTTTTCTTGGGAGTTCTGCATCTTAAACCCCCCAAGGAAACCAATTTCACTCCCTTGGGATCTTAATTTTGTGTTGGAAAAGCTTACTCTGCTTCCCTTTAAACCAGCTTTTTCTGCTTCCTAAAATTCTGTAATTGGAAAACCATCGTTCTTTTGACTGTCAGCTCTGCCAGGAGGGTTTCTGAGTTGCAAGCTGTCATGGCCCATTCTTTTTTTTCCCCACAAAGACAGGGTGACTCTGGCCTAACCCATCTTTCATGCCTAAGGTAGTGAACCTCTCAATCAGGCTATTCATCTTCTTGTTGTCTTTTCCAATCTCCGTAACAGGGAGGGGGGGCTTAAATTCACTAGATATTCACAGGCACCTCAAATTTTACCTAGACAAAACTAAATCCTTCAGAAAAACTGACCAGTTGTTTGTATCTTTAATACCCCATAAGCTTGGACAGCCAGTTTCCAAACAAACTTTTGGTCTGGATTACAAAGACTATCTTTCTGCTATTCACACCATGGTAAGAGCTTGCCTTCCTGCCGTAAAGCACATTCCAATAGGGTGGGTGGCTACTTCCTCAGGCTCTCCATAAAGGAGAAGACTCTAAGGCCATCTTGGAGGTGACCATTTGGTTCACTGTAAAACCTTTTACCAAGCACTACAAAATTGATGCTTTCTCCAGGTCCAGGGCAATCTTTGCTAGGTTAGTCCTGATCTGGACTGCTGGACAAATCTCAGTAGTCAACCTTTCTCCCTCAGCTCTGGGAATCACCCATGTATTAGGAATATTGCAACAGTTATTTCAGTAAGGGTATGATGTAATAGTCTAAGAACATAACATAACAGTAGATGTCCTACTGATTACTGTGACAGTATTCCCAGCCACTCACCGTCCCCTCTTTATCTCACTTCCATCTTAATTTATTGATTTGACATTTGATGTAATGGGATCCTATCTCGCCTACATTCATAACTGATGGGTTCGGCTCCGACTCGGCCACTATATAGTAGAACGAAGTCTCTAATTGGCTGGGCTACCCCTTATCCCAGAATGCACCACGCCTGCTTCCCCAGATCTCGTTTGCCGCTTTTCAAGCTAGACGTGGTCTCGACTTGGCTGGAGCTAAGTGGTTTTTTGGTTACTTTTTGGTCTTTTGACCTAGGGTTTTCTTCACTAATTTAACAAACAGCTGTTTTAACAGCTTTACATGCGTGTGTGAACCTTTTTCAGTGTGATTGGTATTTTCTCTATTTACCGGGCAAGGCCCGTTTAAGTTAGAGGGCCTTTGCCCTTATTTGTGAGTCAATGTGTTGATTTTTGCCTACTTTTAGGTTTGTTTTTCGCCCTACTGTATGTCCTGCTTTATCGGGCTAAGCCCGTTTTAGTTAGAGGGCTTCTGCCCGTTTTGTGTTCTGTATCTCGGGCCAGTCCCGTTTTTTGTGTCAAGGGCTCGTGCCCTACTTTAAGGTTACTTTTTGCCATGCTGAAAAATAGTTGTGTGATAGGATGTCAAAAGAGCAGAAGTCTGGTTTTAAAAAGTGCACCAAGTGCAACTACAAAATGTCTATTACTGATAGCCATGCTGTTTGCGTATATTGTTTAGGACCGAAGCATATTACCCTCACCTAGAATGATGCCACAGTACAAAGACAAAATGATCGATTTTAACAATTGGCTAAAATTTTGGTGTCATTCAAAGGGGATCCAGTGTCTGTCAGCCTGGGATGACCTGCTCGACAAACCACGCCGCTTTGCTAGGGACGGCTTGCACCCGTCACCCCTGGGCTTTTGGATATTGGCAAAGACTCTTGCCACCCGCATAGTGCCTTTTTTAGGCAAGGCTCAAAAGACAAATCCACCTCCATAAACAACACAATGAACAAAAAACTAAGGGTAATGCTGCTAAATGCCAAAAGTCTTCACCTCAAGATGCATGCACTCGAAGCTCTCCTCAGTATGGAGAACATCGACATATGTGCACTGACAGAAACCTGGTTCAAGGCTCCAGAGAGCACCCCAGCACTACCAGGTTATACCTCATACCATGCATTTCGGCCCCAAAACTCAGACCGAACCACAAAAGGAGGGGGAGTATCCATTTTTATCAAGGATACCCACACCTCCAGGTTAGTGGCGTTGCACTAAACATCGGAGACCATCCATGTGCAACTAACACTGGGCAAAACTGCTTTTCAGTTTATAGCATGCTACAGACCACCCTCTCAAAATCAGGAATCCCACTGTGCTTTCCTGAAAACATTGGAGAACATGAAGATCTCTCCAAACCCCATCATATTGGGTGATTGTATCTACCCAAACATAGACTGGGAGCATTACTCAAGCCCCAACACCCTAGCCCAAAGGTTCCTGGAATTTATTAACTCAAACGCCATGGAACAATTTGTGGTGAAAAATAGTTGTGTGATAGGATGTTAAAAGAGCAGAAGTCTGGTTTTAAAAAGTGCACCAAGTGCAACTACAAAATGTCTATTACTGATAGCCATGCTGTTTGCGTATATTGTTTAGGACCGAAACATTTGCAGGAAACATGTAGTGTTTGTCATGCTTTTTCCTCTAGGGTCCTTCAAGAACGTAAAAATTGATCCTTAAGGGCCTTATTAAGCCCTCCTTTGAGGAAGCTTTGGCTTCTCCTTCTTCTCCAGCTTCTAAAAAGGTAGTCTGCTCCGACCAGTCTATCGGAACCGACTTCCAAGAAGCATAGGTCGACCTCTTCTTCCTCTGCTCCAATGGCTTCGGAGCCTCGGGTGGAAGGGTCTGCCTCGATACCTCTTTCCTCGGCTCCATTGGTGTTGGAGCTGCAGGTTGGGGGATCGAGAGGCGAATCATCTGCTTCGGCTCCTTTGGTCTCGGAGCCGTTGGAGGTGTGCAGCTCAGACTCTTCCCCCCCGGCCCCGAAGTCCCCTTAGGCGCCGATGCTTATTCATACAGTTCCGGATCCGGTGCCAATGGTGGTGTAGCCGTTTCGGAGCCGGTCCCCTGGTCTATCGGAGCCGAGAGAGAAGTCGTCTCGGCCCCCATCTATTTCCTCTAAATCCTCCAGGTTGTCACTCAGATTTGGACAGAGTTATCCAGAGGCTTTTCCAGTCCCCAGTTTTTGCAAAAATGGTCTCTGCTCCAGCCCACTCTGCTCCGGAGCTGGTCCCCACTTTGCATCCGATTCCTCCTCCAACCTCCTCGGAGCCGTTGGAGTCGGTGATGGTAGAGCGGAGCAGAGTTGTCCAGTCGGAACAGAGACTCCCTCGGAGCTTCTCTGTTCTGACCATCATTCCTACCCTGTCCTCTGCGTCAGGGTTCGGTACCGGGACTTCCTCAGTCGGGGCCGAGGGGAACACTTTGGAACTGGTAGCTTCGGTGCCTAGTCTTCCCCTCGGAGCGTCGGCGGAGGATTCCGTACTGTCGTGGTCTCTCAGCCGGTGTCCTCCGTAGAGTCTGGAGGTCCTGCTTTTGAGGCCATGAGGAGTGCGCTGGCCATGTCCTTGCCGGCTCAGCAAGTCTCTACCTCACCGTCCCTAGACTTGGGAACTGGTGCTTCTGGTGTGCTTCATTCCCACGACAGTGGGGCCCCAGGGCCTGAGGATACCCCCTTGGGGGGTTCCCTTCTCCCGGGAGGTCCTTCTGAATCCGCTTCAGATGAACCTCCAAGAAAAAATTGTGCAAGAGGAAGCACATTGACTCCCAGGATGAGTCTATCACATCAGATACTGACCTCGATGCGGAGGGGTCCCCAAAATCGTCCTCGGATGACATCTCATTCTCAGATATCCCCAAGATCCTGAGACAGAGAGGCGATTGGCAGTCCAAAACCCCTTCCGCGGAGGAGTCTGTCTTCCTCAAGGCTTTTGGGGCCCAGCCCTCCGCCTCCTGGGCGTCTCCACCCTTCGATGAATTACTAGATTTAGTTTCTCGAAGGGTGTGGGAACACCCTGACTCTGTGGAACCGGTGCCCACCAGGCCTAACAAGTTCCTCTCAGCCCCTCCTCAAAAGGAATTTTTGACTAAAGGAGTTGCAGTAGATGCGATGGTGGTGGCATCTGCCACTCAGCAAGACGTGGCAGAGGCTTCAACGTCTATTCACCCTCCTAATAAGGATTCCAGGAGCATGGATAGATGCAGGCGTACCCTTTCTTCAGCGGCCTTTACCCTGCGGTCGCTGAATTACCTTTGTCATTTTACCAGGCTCCAAAGGGACCTCCTCAAAGAGTTAGGTGAGTCTCTTACTGGTAATCTTCCTGAGGCGTTGGCCCAAACTGTTGGAGCCCAGATGACTACCCTATCTTCGATAGTCAACTCGTCCATGAGGCTCATCTCATATGCGGCCGAAGGGTAGTAGAGCTTGAGGAACAGGCGTGGCTCTTAGAAGACACGCCTGGTTACGCTTGTGTCCCTTTGCAGAGGCTTTTAAGTCTTCCTTCACCGACGTCCCCTTTGATGGGTCCTCCCTGTTTGGACCCAAGGTGAAGGACACACTGACTCGGTGCGAGCAGGAGGGCAAGACCTTGACTGCCGTGGGGGCCCATTTTTCCACTCCCTCTAGACCTTACCCCAAGGCCCAGAGAGGAGGGAAAATGTGGTTCAGAAAATCTCAAAGGTCTTTCCCTACTCCACCAAGTGATCCCCCCTCTAGAGGCAGGGGGGGGGAATTCAGGAAGACGCCGCCCCAGAGGCGGCAGAGGCCCCCGTAACTCTGGAGACCACGATTCCTTTCGTGGTCCATCCTACGCTCCCTGTCCCTGAGACGTGGCCCGACTGCGCATCTCCGGAGCCAGTCGGGTCGTTCCGGAACACCCACAGGCTTGGGAATCTCTCACCAAGGATCAGTGGGTGCTCCGAACCATAACCGGAGGCTATCTCATCCCTTTCATCAAGATCCCCCCTCTTCCTATCAGGAAAATCCCGGATGTGCCACCCAGTCAGCAGGATCAAGCAGCGGTCGAGGTTTCAAAGCTGCTAAGAAAAGGAGTCATCCAGCCTGTCCCCGCCGACCAGATTGGATCAGGAACTTGCTCAAGACTATTTTTGGTGCCAAAAAAGACAGGGGATTTGAGGCCCATTTTGGACCTCAGATCATTGAATCGCTTTGTAAAAAAAATCCAAATTCCGAATGGTCACCCTTCAGTCCATTCTCCCGTTATTGGAGAAGGATGTCTGGATGTGCTCCAGAGATCTCAAGGACGCTTACTATCGCATTCTGATAAGTCAAGAGACCAGGAGTCATTTACGCTTCCACCTGGGAACCAGTCATTTCCAGTTCCATGCACTGCCCTTTGGTCTCACCACAGCCCCCAGGGTGTTCACCAAGTGTCTGGCAGTAGTGACAGCTCACTTGAGAAGTCTAGGATTCCAAGTGTTTCCCTATCTAGATGACTGGCTCCTTACTGCCACCTCCAAGCATCTATTAGTTTGGGCGCTTATGACCACAGTCAGTTTGGGTCATTCACTAGGAATCGCGTTCAATTGGGGAAAATCTGTGCTGCAGCTGTCTCAGCGTATTACCTTTATAGGCGCAGAGTTAGACACAAGAAGAATGCGGGCATTCTTGCCGGTAGAAAGGATTCAGGTCCTGCAGTCTCAGGTTCAAACCTTGTTACCCAGATCACGAGTTCAGGCCAGGCTGATTCTGCAGTTATTGGGCACGATGGCCTCAACTATTCTTCTAGTCCCCTTAGCCAGGCTGCACAGAGAGCGGTACTACTGGTGTTGCAAGCACTTCATCATGCTCTTCCCCGGGGTACTATTGCGATCCTATCCGATAACATGTCGGTAGTCTGGTACATAAACAAGCAAGGTGGAACCAGGTCCTACCCTCTTTGCCGAGAGGCCATGACAGTGTGGCATTGGGCGATTTCTACCCAGCGTTTCCTCGTGGCAACGCACATTCCGGGGAAATCCAATGTGATTGCAGACAGGCTGAGCAGGACTCTCCTGTTGCCCCACGAGTGGTCCCTCAACGACAGGGTGGCTGCAAACATCTTCGCCAAGTGGGGCCTGACTTGTTCGCCAGCCCTCACAATGCGAAATGCAGGGAGTTCTTCACTCTGACTCCCTCTCAGGGGCAGATTCCCAGGGACGCTCTAGCTCACAGTTGGCCCCGGTCTACTTCACGCCTTCCTTCGGTTCCCCTTCTCCCGAAGGTGATACAGAAGGCGATTTATCTAGGCGACATGATTTTGATCGCTCCACACTGGCCTCGTCAGGTTTGGTTCCCCTTCCTTCTGAGGTATGCGGTGGAGGGCCCATGGTTTCTGGACCTGGTGCCCGACCTGTTAACTCATCAGTTGGGACAGTCTCACCCATCCCTCAGGTCCTCGAGGTTGGCCGCTTGGTTACTCCACTTCCAACCTTAGTCAGAGATAACTTTTTCTCCAGACGTCATCCACATTTTGTCCTCTTCTCACAAACCTTCCACTATTAAACTGTATTCCAGCAAGTGGAAGAGGTTTGCTCTTTGGGCCCAGCAACGAGGTATAGATCCCCTTACCGCTCCAGTACCTCAGGTTTTAGAATTCCTGGCTTCTTTGTTTTATTTGGGCTCTTCAGTTTCCACAATTAAAGTCCAACTGGCGGCTATCTCTAATTTTCATGTCTCCTTTGAGCCTTCCTTAATGGCAAACAGGCTTTGCAATTCTTTCCTTAAAGGAGCGTGGCTCCTTCGGCCCCCAGTAGCCCATCCTGTGCCCCCTTGGGACCTGAATATGGTTCTAGCTTCTTTAACTGCCCGCCCCTTTGAACCAGCAGATATAAAATTTCTATCTTGGAAAACCGCCTTTTTGGTGGCAATAACCTCTGCCAAGCGGGTCTCAGAGCTTCAGGCTCTCTGTTCTAATCCTCCTTATTTGACCTTTTCACAAAGACAGTGTCCCTCAAGTTAAATCTCTCTTTCTTGCCCAAGGTAGCATCCCCCTTATGCATTCAACAATCCTTGGAGCTCCCTGTGTTTTTTCCCAAATTCTCCAATAGCGCAGAATATATTTTCCATCAGTTGGATGTTCACAGACAACTGCATTTTTATTTAAGTAGGACCAATCAGACATGAAAGTCAGATCAGCTGTTTGTGTCCTTTGCGGAAAATAGGTTGGGTCAACCGGTGGCTAAAACCACCATAGCCAAATGGATTAAAGATTGCATCTCCTTCATTTATTCACGGTCCGGCAAAGAGCTACCTTTCCCAGTCAGGGCTCATTCTACCAGGGCAATGGCTACTTCTGTAGCATTCCACTCCAAATTATCGATAGATGATATCTCTGCGGCTGCTACCTGGACTTCTCCGCACACCTTCATTTCTCATTACAAGATAGATGTGGCTTCTCGGGGTAGAGCTTCTTTTGGTTCCACAGTTCTCAGGGGTGTTTTCCAATGAGCCACCCAGGATTTAGGTGCTAGGAACGCTGTCCCATCAGTTATGAATGTAGGCGAGATAGGATCCCATTACATCTTTTAGTTATGTACTTACCATAACTTCGGATGTATGGGATCCATCTACATTCATGTCTCGTCCCTCCTTCCCCCTTCCCATTGGATTTAGATGGAATGTTGCTACTTACTGAGTTTTTCTTTTGAAGGACTTTAATTTGTTACAGTTGCTGGTATGTCTCTGTGTCTGGATGTAGGTATGAAAGCGAACAAACAAGATCTGGGGAAGCAGGCGTGGTGCATTCTGGGATAAGGGGTAGCCCAGCCAATTAGAGACTTCGTTCTACTATATAGTGGCCGAGTCGGAGCCGATGGATCGGCTCTGAACCCATCAGTTATGAATGTAGGCGAGATGGATCCCATACATCCGAAGTTATGGTAACTAAAAGTTAACCTGGATAGTCTATCTGAGCAAAAGCCCTTTTTCAGTGGAGGCCTGGGGAGAAAAGCTCCACAGTACATGTAGGCATGAAAATTTACAAAATTGAAGATGAATACAGTGAAAAATTTTACAATAAAATAGTTAAGCAAATGTGGATAAAGCTCCACGGTACTGTATCGTAAGAGGCATTATAACATTGAAGAAAAAGTGACAAAGAAATATACAATTGAAACATTTGAGTGAATATACATAACTCATTTGGTTATCTTCAGAGGGTAATTATACAATATGGAGCAGTTAAGTGAGCTATGGTAGCAGGAAAGGGAGGACTAGAGAGGATAGTGATAGAGAAAGGGGTGGGTTCATGTGGGATAATTAGAGGCAAATCCATTCTATTAAGGTACCCTTTGAGTGTTTTCTTTGTGGATTTAGGAAATGTTTCTAAGGTTCATGGGGAGCTCGTTCCATGCAAAAGAGGGAAGTAGCTGTAGAGATTGTCAGATTTTTTAGGTTTGTGAATTTGTAAGAGACATTGGTCAGAGCTTCTGAGGGATTGAGAGGGCTTATAGAGTGAGGTAAGTGAGGAAATGCTAGGGCAAGAGGAGGGCTTATTCAAAATATTGTGGATAATGAGAAGTTGGGTAAATAAGAGTTGGTTAGGAAACTCTTGTCATGAGTGTCTGGCGAGCATGACAGTGGTGTGATCTTGAGGGCAGATTGGCTGCAAATCTAACAAATTTGTTGTAGGTGGTTTCAAGTTTGGAAAGTAGTGAAGACTGTAAGTTGGTTAGAATTTGAGAGCTGTAAGAGGTTGGGGAGAAGGTAAGCTTGGGCTAGTGAGATCCTGAAGTTGGGTGTGAGGAACCTTTTGTTTCTATAGAGTAAACCAAGCTTTTGGTAGGTTTTCTTGATGCAGCTAAGTACATGAAGGTCAAATTTTAGTTGATTGCCCACTGTTACTTCAAGCAGTTTAGTATGTGATTCAGCTGCAATCGTGGTGTTGAGGGAAGAGATGGTGAATGAGGATTTAAGATGGTAAAGGGATTTTGGAAGGAAGAGAAGATGTTCTTCGTGTTTCACTATTGCAGTTATCACACTTGGGTTGTCTGCCTGCAGGAACCCTTCAGCCGACCCGAATACCAAAGTAATGGGATTTCTGCATCAGATGCTGTCGCCTCTTCCATGACGTCAGGTCATCAGGGGTATAAAACATGCAGCAGACACCATTACATCAGCTTTTTTTGCCGTGTAGGAGCCTGAAGCAGTTTGCAACCTGGAATTTTCAATTTTTTCGAGTTTCAAGCCTGAAGTCTTATAAAGCTAAGTACCCTGTTGGGGATCCTTTTTTCTTGCTCTAACATACGTCAGAAAAAGTTAACAATAGTCTTGCCTGTGGAAAGCAAATACAGCCGAGATTTTCATTCTTACTGTGTCATCTGTTTAGGCCCATACCATGATGTCCCTCGCTGCTGGTTTTGTGCCTTGTTTAGTGGCCAAACTATTTGTTGTCTGGCTATCTTTGTCGCTAAATTCATTCACTCTCATTCTCCTTATTTCAAAATGGTTTCGATAATCCATCCCACTGCCAATCTTAAAAACGTAAGGATAAAGGACAAAGGCATAGGTCCAAAACTGCCGACGACACTTCTGTTAAGCTAGTCGCCAGTCCGCCGGTACTCAGTGAGGTGCTTTTGCAGCCCGATACCTGCTTCTACAGGTTTGCAGGCCTCTGCTGAGACCCATTCGGAGTCCGGTATGCCACAAGATGCTTCTTCGACTTCGGAACTTGTGGACGTTTCTACCTTGGATGGGTCTGAAGCCACTGTGCAAGCACCAACTTCTGAGGGTGTATTCCGACCTTCTGATCATATTAAACCGACAACTTCATTTTCGACTAAAACTGAGTTTCTCAGGCCCAGAGTTTGCACTACGTCTAGAAAACAGATGACCATAGCACATGCTCAAGCTCCCATGCCACAGAAACAAATGCTTAAAATGACTGAAGACCTTATTACTCTAATTAGGGGAAGCCAGCCTTTCCTTGCTTTGTTGTATTTTTACTGTCGAGGCTGCCCACTCAAGTGCGCTAGCCTGTGCATAAAGTATACTGTGATTTATCTGCTGTTTTCCTGAAGAAAAAGAAAAAAACAAAAAAAAATCCTTGTTTCCTGCCTTTCTTTGACTAGAATAGTCCCTATACAGGCTTTGCTGTATTCGGGACTCTTGGATAGTTCCTGTGTTGCCCATTTCCTTGGACAAAAGTAAGTTTCATTGCTGACCAGTGGGAGTGGGGAGCCTTGAGCAGCCTATCTGCCCCTGAAGGAGTGACCTCAGCACAAGAATCTGTAGTAGTTGGCTGTTTTGGGCCATTTCTAGCTCTCTGAAGCTCCCTGCATAAAAACCAGCGTGGCTTTTGCGATTATGCATAGCTGGCGTAAATTGGGTTTAAACTATTCCCGGCTCCACAAAGTCTGCTCTTCACTTTTTCCCTTAGAACTGCTCTACTCCCTCAAATTGAACACCCTATACTCTAAGGCCCAGCACTTGCACAAAAAAGCAATTTTACAATCTTAGCACTAATAAACTAAAAGCACTATATCCTCACATACTTGTTATGGTCATCTCGTCCCCCATTGGTCCTTTTTAATTCAGTAATGAGTTCCCTATATTACTCTAGCATGTCCAAAGGTCAGTTAATGGTTTCCCCTCCAGTCCAGCTGGTGAATCTGGCAATCTTGAGGCAATGTTACAACTGCCTCATGTACACGGACAACCCTCTCCTCCTCCAAACAGGATCAAATATGTGAGAGATGCAACTATATAGCCAAACTGGAGGCTGAACTCTCTCAACTCAGAACTGGTGTAACCAGTCAGGAGGAGAAGGTAACCTCACACAACACAAATCCAGTCTTAGTCCTACAGCATCAGCAAACCAAACACATAAACACACAAAAGCATACTCAGAGGCTCTAAATAAAAATCTGCCTAAGCAGCACAGACCTCCAAGCAAGCGCTACCACAGAACAAATCATGTGCAACACATAGTTCACAAAGTCAGTGTGCCAAGCAGTCCCAGCCCTTAAGGCTGAACAACACCTGATACACTCGTAATAGGTGATTCTATAGTCTGACACACTGATGTCCTGCTCACCAGGCTGAACAAAGAGAAGGTCACAGTGAGCTGCCTGTCGGGCGCTAGGATCCGCCACATAACGCAAGCACTCAGGTCACAAGTACAAATATGACTCATAGTACATGCTGGTGTGCATGACCCGAGACGTACCTCCCTCGACCACATGAAAAGAGACATAGAGGAGCTCTCTGATCATGTAGTCCAGGCCGGTATGACCCTGTCCTTTAGTAGCATATTACCCTCACCTAGAATGATGCCACAGTACAAAGACAAAATGATCGATTTTAACAATTGGCTAAAATTTTGGTGTCATTCAAAGGGGATCCAGTGTCTGTCAGCCTGGGATGACATGCTCGACAAACCACGCCGCTTTGCTAGGGACGGCTTGCACCTGTCACCCCTGGGCTTTCGGATATTGGCAAAGACTCTTGCCACCCGCATAGTGCCTTTTTTAGGCAAGGCTCAAAAGACAAATCCACCTCCATAAACAACACAATGAACAAAAAACTAAGGGTAATGCTGCTAAATGCCAAAAGTCTTCACCTCAAGATGCATGCACTCGAAGCTCTCCTCAGTATGGAGAACATCGACATATGTGCACTGACAGAAACCTGGTTCAAGGCTCCAGAGAGCACCCCAGCACTACCAGGTTATACCTCATACCATGCATTTCGGCCCCAAAACTCGGACCGAACCACAAAAGGGAGGGGGAGTATCCATTTTTATCAAGGATACCCACACCTCCAGGTTAGTGGCGTTGCACGAAGCATCGGAGACCATCCATGTGCAACTAACACTGGGCAAAACTGCTTTTCAGTTTATAGCATGCTACAGACCACCCTCTCAAAATCAGGAATCCCACTGTGCTTTCCTGAAAACATTGGAGAACATGAAGATCTCTCCAAACACCATCATATTGGGTGATTTTTATCTACCCAAACATGGACTGGGAGCATTACTCAAGCCCCAGCACCCTAGCCCAAAGGTTCCTGGAATTTATTAACTCAAACGCCATGGAACAATTAGTCACCACCCCCCACAAGAGGGGATAACATACGCAAACTGATCATTACCAACATGGGGACTTGGTGCTACATACCAAAAGTAAACCCCTCATTGGTAAGATCAGACCATAAATTAATCTCACTAGATATCCAAAACCCCTCCCCACCCCCAGCCCAGAAAACCACAGTGAAAAACTTCTCAAAAGCGAACTTCACACTTCTCAAAACAGAGGTGGAATCCTTCAAGGCCCTCGGGACAAGGGAAACTATGGCCCAAACAGCTAAATCCTATATAAACGCATTCTATGGACACCTCCAGGAATGCGTGGATCATGCTATCCCTAACAAACCCAAGACCCCGTCATCCCAAAGGCAGGCGTCCAGTCTGGTGGACCCCAGCCATAACAAACTGTACAACAGAAGAAAGAAGCTACTACATAATAGAGCAAAATCCCTAAAAGGGAAGGCATCTCTGATCAGTACTAGCAAAAAATTACGATCCCTCATAAAATCCTCCAAGGCAAGCTTTGAGAAAAAAATTGCAAAGGACACTAAGGACAATCACAAGGCTTTTTTCAGCTATGTTAGGAACCTGGGGTGCAACTCCCAGATATGCTCAGAGTTAATTCTAAATGACAAATTCACGGAACCCATAGACATTGCCAACATCCTGGCAGGCAGGTTTAGTGCAAACGTCTCCCCCCCTCCCCCCCAAAACAGCAAATATCTATCCCGGCAAGAGTGTAGCCCCCCTAGCATCTCAGATGCTCTGGTGAAAGCCGCCCTCTCCAAAGCAAAAAACACCGCTTCAATGGGACCAGACGGTGTCCCGAGTTGCGTATTACATGAACTCCAAGAACTAAACCCTCATGTAAAAATGTTGTACAATCTCATCCTTACTACAGGATATGTACCAAATGAATGGCGTACAGCAACAGTGGTCCCTCTCCACAAAGATGGTGCCTAGACGGACCCTGGAAACTACCGCCCCATAAGCCTGACTAGCCTAGTCTGCAAAGCTATGGAAAAGGATCATCATGGAGCTCGTAAACAATGACAATGGGGACCTACAGACACTAGATCCTACCCAATTCGGCTTTGTCAAGGGCAGATCCTGCCTCTTGAACCTGGTCGACTTCTTTGAAACAGTCACCAAGGCCATAGACGAAGGGAAGGTAGTCCACACAGCCTATCTGGACCTCGCGAAGGCATTTGACACAATACCCCACTTGGGCATCATAGATAAGCTATCAAGCCTAAATATAAACCCCTATGTCACAAGATGGGTTGCAAACTGGCTCAGACAGGACCCACAGAGTCAGAATTGCTGGAGCCATGTCTGACTCAAAACCGGTCACAAGTGGTGTACCTCGGGGCTCAGTCCTGGGACCTCTCTTGTTTGGTATATACTTCTCCGAGGTGCAGGCCAGCACGGGAGGACTGTGGCTGACCAAGTTCGCAGATGACTGCAAACTGGGAGCCATAATTGACACTCCAGCTGACACGAGCATCCTTCAAAAAGGTCTCGGAGGCGAAAAACTGGTGCCAGAGCCACGGTCTAAAGCTTAATGCCAAAAAGTGTATGGTCATACCCTTTGGCAAAAACAAAGTACCCACAAATTATCACATAGGTGGAAACACACTAAGCACGGAGGAAGTAATTAAGGATCTGGGGACCCAAGTTGATAGTAATCTCTCCTTTGACAACCACATTGCCAGAGTGGTTAGAAAAACTTTCTACATAGCCTACCTTATGAAAGGATTCACATCTAGATCGAAGGAGGTCATAGTGCCCCTTTATGCGGCCCTAATTAGGCCCATAATAGAATACAATGCCCCTTTTGGGATGTGTCTTAACCAACACCTGCAGCAACTAGAAAGACCCCAAAAGTACCTCATAAAAAGAGTCAAAAGAACTCAGCTGCCATATGCGGCTCGGTTAAAAGAACTCCAACTCTACTCAGTTGCGTACCGCCTACTTAGAGTTGAACTATGCCTGACATATAAAGCCATGTCCAACCCAGAATTAATGAACTTGCTCCACCTCAGAAAATCCAGATCCCTTAGAGCTACGCGCTCGAGGGATCTGAACCTCTGCGCAGAAATAAACAGAACATGTTGGAGGGACAGATTCCTAACACAGAGGCTTCCCTTGCTCTGGAATAGAATCCCAGTCCATGTTAGACAGAGCCCCTCACTGACTCTCTTCAAGAAGAGTCTTGAGTGGATGGGGGATCGTAGGTTTACCCCGGGGATTACTTCAGTGTCACTACTAGACAGAGGCACAGTAATCTAACCTTAGTAAGGGTTCGGTAAACCCGAATCGAAGGGTGGCAAAAATCCAAACTCACTCGGACTAGGCCTATAAATGCCTCAGGGCAGATAGCCTAGTATGAACCTTTGAACCTATGAAAAGACAAAGAATGAAATTTCCTTCTGATTCTACAGACCACGAGTCCGATGACTCAAATCCCTCTTATTGCCAGGACATACCCTTCTCTACCTATGAGGATTTTAATGCAGAGTATTCCATTCCCTCTGCCTCCCCTCCAGAAGATTTTTCTTTTGGTGAAACCTTGCATACCTTAAGAGAGCATTTCCGGTTTGAATGCCAAGACTATCCTCGGTCCAAAAAGAGACACTGAGAATATGTAGACTTGCCCCAGCACAGGCCTCTAGCTATACCCCCTGTTCTGGATATTGTGGGTGATGTCTTTATGGAATCCAGTCTTACTCCTGACACCTTACTCTTGACTCCTAGAAAACCTGACCAGTACTACCGAGTACCGGACTCTCACAAATTTCTCTAAGAATCCTACTGTGGATCCAGAGACTATTTCCCAGGGACCTAAAAGTATTAAGGCTACTACAGCCAAAAACCCTACCCCTTCGGGCAGAGATTCTAGACCTTTAGACAGGTGGGGTAAGAAGGTATATACCTCTGCAACTCTTGCCATCAGGGCTTTGAATTGCCAGTTTGACATGTTGAAGTACCAGCAACATAAAGAACTTATTAAACAAAAAATGTTACTTCCAGATTGTGCAGAAAGTAAAGATTTGCAAGTATTAATGCATTCTGCAAACCACATCAGTAAACATATCTTGCAGTATGGGTTTGATGCCTTAAAAGCATCTTGCAGGGCTGCTGTCTTTGTCTGTACTGAGAAGGCACACTTGGCTGAAGGAATAAATCTGGTCAGACCATGTTAAAGCAAAATTACTAGATGCTCCATTAAATCAAGATTGTTTGGCACAAAAGCAGTAGTTCTTAAAAAGGAAAAAGCTAAATCTATGCAAACTGTTAAAGATTTCTTACCGGTGCAGCCACCTAGATTCAGTAAGCATTGGCCTTCTAAAAATTGGCCCTTTCCAGCCCCTCCCAGGACTTTTTAGTCCAAACCCAGGGGAAATGGACCACCTAGACTACAGTCTCAGGGTATGCAGAGATCTAAAGAATGGAGTGCTCCCATCTCAAAAACGGGAAGTGGTAAGCCACCCCTCCTGTGGAAAAAGTTCACAATGACTTCAGCCATCTTTCCCAGCCATGCCCAAGTACTTGCATCCCTAGGAGCAAAACTCGCCCTTCATGCAAATAACTGGATGCCCATTAGTCAGGACCGATGGGTTCTAAACATTGTATCCCAGGGATACAGATTCTACTTCCACTCTCTGCCAACCTTAAGTGGGTTGCCAGACCTTCCTCCAAACCAGTGGGCAGAGGCTCAAAAGCAAGTACTTTCCCTTCTCAATATCAGAGCTATTCAGCCTGTTCCAGTAGAACAAAACGGACAGGGTTTTTACTCCAGACTGTTCCTGGTGCCCAGAAAAGAGGGCTGTTGGCACCCTATCCTGGACCTTTCTATTCTCAACACTTTTCTGGTGTTCCCAAAATTCAAAATGCTTACACTGCAACAGCTCCTTCCTATCTTAGCCGAGGATGCCTGGTTAGTCACTCTAGACTTAAAAGAAGCTTATCTGCACATCCCCATAAGGGAGTCTTGCAGGAAATATCTAAATTTCAAGGCAGGCTCTATGCACCATCAGTGTTCTGCACTTTCCTTTGGCTTGTCTACTGCACCCAGAGTATTCACAAATTGCCTGGCTCTAGCCATTGCTTACTGCAGGCAGAGAAATATTCAAATTTACCCATATTTGAACAATTGCCTGATTCAGGCGGAAAGTCAGGAATTGCTACTTCAGCATCTGGCATTTGTAAAGAGACTCCTAACTTCTCTGGGGTACACCAACGAAAAACCACAACTGCTGCCCAGTCAAAAGATTGTATTCTTGGGAGCAAACTTGAACATAACTTCCCAGATGGTATTTCTCACTCCAGAAAAACAGGTCTATTTGACAAACTACTTCAAGCTAATAGCTACCAAAACCCAGCTATCTGCAAGGAAAATACTGCAAGCCCTAGGGTTCGTGACCTTATGCATTCTGTTAATTCCATATGTAAGGCTGTATATGAGGAAACATCAATGGTACTTGGTCTCTGGTGTCAGCATTCTCAGGACCTGGAAACAGTGATTCCTATCTTACCTTGTCTAAGGACAGAGTTCCTGTGGTGGGTAGAGGCATGCAACCACAACAAGGAACTTCCTTACACTCACCCCCCTGCTGCCCAAACCCTGACAAGACTCCTCAGACTATGCATGGGGGGCTCACATGGCAGGCAAATGCATTCAGGGCAAATGGAGCCTAAGACCAATCCCCCTGCATATCAATCAAAAAGAGATGTTAGCTGTACAGAATGCTCTGACCGCTTTCAAGTACCTCATCCTTCCAGGGCACCTCCTGATAAAGACAGAACACAACAGTTATGGTACATAAGCAGGGGGGAACTCATTCCTTCCCACTCTGCAGGTTAGCCATGGCCCTGTGGAACACAGCCTTGAGCAACCAAGTGCACTTGCAAGCTCAATTCCTGCCAGGCAAACAAAATTCACTGGCAGATTTAAGCAGAAATCTGCTGGACCCACATGAGTGGAAACTGGAAGCCAATGCCTTCAAACTTCTAATCCAGAGGTGGGGGGACACCAGAGGTGGATCTGTTAGCCTCCCTCAAAACAATCGAGCAAATTTTGCACCAGAAATCCTCACAGCAGAGCGTGGAAAGTGGATGCCCTATCATTTTCATGGAAAAGCCTCTCAATTTATGCCTTTCCTCCTCTGCCCCTCCTCTCAAAAGTACTACTTAAGATTGAACGGGACAAGCCAAGGACAATCCTTATTGCCCCAGACTGGCCACAACAATACTGGTACCCACTCCTCTGTAGTCTGACGGCAGTGCCGCCCTTTCACCTACATCAGACCCCCTCCTTGCTGTCCCAGCAGGAGGGACAGATTGTGCATCCACATCTGCAAACCCTAAACATTGCAGCCTGGCTTATCCCCTGATTACACAATCTGCAACCCTCGGCAAACAGGTGTTGGACGTCATCCTTGAAGCCAGAAGGCCTAGTACTAGGAAATCTTATTATGAAAAGTGGAAAAGGTATTGTTACTGGAGTCGGTGTCAAGGAAAGGTCACAGCCGTGCCCACCTTACCTCAAATCCTGGATTACTTAGCAGAGCTGCTCCACAGAGACCTTTCCTTCTCATCCATTAAGATTCATGCCTCTGCCATCTCAGCTCATTATAATACTGAGCCTCCTTTCTTTTCTCACCCCCTCATCAAACGGTTCCTGAGAGGAGCTAACAATTTAAGGCCCCCTAGGAGAGCTCCCACCCCAGCCTGGGACCTTAACTTTGTATTGGAGAAACTCACGCTTCCCCCTATTGAACCTGCTGCTTCAACAGAGTTAAAATTCCTGTCTTGGAAAACAGCCTTGCTTCTAGCCATAACTTCAGCAAGAAGAGTGTCCGAGTTACAGGCACTAATGGCTGCGGGAACCCTTCATTATTTTCCATGCTGACAGGGTCTCCCTCAGGACTAATCCATCATTTATGCCTAATGTGGTATCCAGTGTGGCTTTAAACCAGTCCATTCATTTGACAACTTTTTTCCCGTATCCTCAGAATAAAGGGGAAAGGATCCTGCACTCCTTGGATGCGCACAGACAGCTTAGGTTCTGCCTTGACAGGACAAAACCTTTCAGAAAATCTGACCAGCTGCTAGTCAGCTTTGCTACAGGAAGAGGGCAAGGACATTTCAAAGCAAACCATTTCCAAATGGATAGCACACTGTATCCATTTCTGCTACAAACACCATGGAAAACCTACCCCACAGGGGATCAGAACTTATTCCACTAGGGCTACCTCAACCTTTACAGCATTTCTCAGGGGAGTCCCCTACCAGTGACATCTTGGAAGGTGGAATGTGGAGTTCTGTACACACTTTCACCAAGCATTACCATTTACCTATTTTTTCTAAATTCAGAGCTGGATTTGCTACTGCAGTCTTACAAGGCCTGCTAGCCAGCCCTAACACTTCTTGACCTCCACCCTTCCTCAGCTTTGGGAATCAACCCAAGTGTGATGACTGCAACAGTGAAACACTAAGCACATAGCACAGTTGTGTACGTTTACCATAAATGTAGATGTCTGTGTATTCACTGTTGCAGTCCTGGTTTCCCTCCCTCCAGACCCCCCTGGTCTTTTCTGTACTTCTACCTACCTGTTTTTCTGGCCATATCTTATGGCAGGGGTATTTACTTTATACTGGACGTGTTCCACACCTATTTTGGGGGCTCCTGACATTTGGGCCAAGAAAAACTGATGTAATGGCGTCTACTGCTTGTTTTATAGACCTGACGTCATGGAAGAGACGACTGCATCCAACGCAGAAATTCCAAGACTCTGGTATTCGGGCCGACTGAGGGCTACCTGCAGGCAGATAACCCAAGTGTGATTACTGCAATAGTGAATACTCAACATCCACATTTATGGTAAGTGTACACAACTGTACTTGTCTTCAGGGTTTAGTATGAGCTGGTTGTCATTAAGCCATGTTTCAGTGAGGTTGAAAGATGTTTGTGTCTGGGTTAGTAGGTCATCAGCGATAGGAATGATGGTGAGTCATCTGCGTAGAGTCATCTGCGTACCGTGCAAGGGAAGACTGAGGACAGCATGTGTGAAGTTGATTAGTAAAGATGTTAAAAAAGGAGGGGGCCTAAAATCGACCCTTGAGGGATGCCCATTTTAATGGGGAGAAAAGGAGAGAGCAGCGAGCCATTTCACAGATTGCAGTCTGTGAGGTAGCTATTGAACCAGGAGATGATTGCTGAGGAGAGGTTGAGATGAGGGAGTTTGGAGAGGAGGATGGGGTGAGAGTGTCAAAGGCTTTGAATAGATCTAAAAAGATGCAGGAAACTAGTTTATCATTGTTTCTAGGTAGGGAGATGAAGTCATTAAAGGAAATAAGTGCAGTAGTGGTGGTGTGGCGGCAGAAGCCATGCTGAGTATTGGTAATTAAGTTGTCATGAGTAAGGTAAGCTGAGATTTGGTTATTCACAGTACTCAAGAAGTTTGGAGAGGGGAGAGTCTATGGCAATTGGTCAATTAGAGAGCTCAGCAGAATTCCCACCTTTGTGAAGGGTCTGAATCAGAATGACGAAAGATTAAAATGTCGAAACACCTAAATGCCAAAAAATGCAGGACCTCTATGCTTTTTGTAAGATCGCAGTACAGTGAAGATTGGAATATTTGCCCTTTCTTCACTGTAGTGTGATCTGAGTTGGTATAAATATTTAGTGGGGGAGTGGGGGGTGCAGCACCCCACAATACCATGTTCGAGGTCCTGCATTTTCGGCATTTAGGTGCTTTGACATTTTAATGTTTCATCATTCTAATATAGACCCTTTGTGGATTGATATACTGTAGAACTTTTTCCAGAGGGCAGGAACAGTGGATTCACTAACTGAGCAGTTTGAGGATGGAGACCGGATATGCTATGGAGAGAGCAGAAGCTTTTAGGAAGAGAGGTGGCAAGTTGTCAGCTGAAGGGGAACCTGGTTTGTGTTTTTTTGATGTAACTGGTTGGAATGGGTTTTAGTGAGAGTGGACTGTTAGTCTGTGTGG